>NC_064867.1:24263658-24357737 GCF_024139225.1 Suncus etruscus | reverse complement strand
GAAAGGTGGTTTTGTAGCATAATGGGGAAATCAGAGTTTAAAAGCAGATCCTTTGTTCAAATGATAGTGAGTTTAAGATGTATCTAGCACATGTAGAAAATAATCAGTAGAAGGTCCCAAAATTCAAAGGAAAAATAGGAGAAGCTTGTGTGATCAATACGGGAAGGAAAGCAGGTTGAAGTAAGATTTGAAATTTAGGTAATGTCTTTTAGAACAATAAAATCTCTGGAAGGTATATTTTCTGTTCGTGGAGGATGGTTTTCATCAGTTCCAAGTGAAAAATCACTGAGTACTCTTCTATAATCACCATCCAGAGTGAGACCAAAGAGTAACTGGCCAAACAAAAGGGTAGATTTCTGAAGTTTAAGTCAACCCTGGGCAGGTCATATTGGACAAAGCTCCAGGATAATAGAGAAAGGACAGCAGGCCATTCCTTTGACTTATTTTCAAGTTTTAGATGATTTCTCAGCAGAATCACTGGTTGAGAGTTCTGTGTAGGAAGATGCCCCAATACGAAACTCTTCCCTGCATAGGGTTGTGGTTTCTAGCATCTCCCAGACATTCAGCCCTGCCCCTAACTTGTAGTGGTGTCCCCTCTTTCTTCCAGGCACATTTCTGCCCATACCCTCTCCCTTCTCATTCTGCCCATCCACATGCATATCCTACACTGATTGCCTAGTTCATTTCCCTACCCACATAGAAGACTCCAGTTTATGGCCTCACCTCTCTCCTTCCTCTTCTGGCTGTCTCTTCTGAATCAAAACTGCTTAAAGATCAGTTGCAACAAAATTGTAAAATCATGATTCTTGCTTAGATATGAAAGTGAGCATGAGGTCCAGATTATATTTAAGTGAGGTGATATTAACAGTTCAAAAGAGACTACAGAGCCAGGGGATAGTACAGAGTATAAGGCACTTGTCTGGTCTATGGTTGATCCCAAGCTCCCAGCACCATATATGGCCCTCTTGAGCACTGCTGGAAGTGATCTTTGAGTAAAGAGCCATGAGTAAGCCCTGAGCACTGCCAGCTGTAGCCCAAATCTCTCCCCAGAATAGAATACAAAGACCAGTGTAAGGTGCTCCATGAACGTAGTTGCCATGTCTGTATTCAGCCAGCTCCATAGACTTAAATCTTTCTCAAAAGATATGTATACCAAGACATGAAAAATTATGGGTATTCTGACCATGCAGCTGAAAGCAGGCAATCTGGGAAGGAGAGTATGGGCTAAGCCTTACCCTGCCTAAGCCATGGCTGCTGCACTCACCACCCACAATTGCTGCTTCACCAATGGCCCATCTTCATTACTCAACTATGACCAAATCACCAGGTAGGCCAGTACTTGGTGATCCAGCACTTCATACTTCTGGAAGTCTGGCAGGTGAAACACACCTTACAAAGCCGCGATATTAGCCACAGTGCTTGGAACTCTTTGGTGTATGCCTACGGTTGCATACACAGCAGCATGACAACTCCAACTTTTTTAGTACTGTCATCCCAGTAGAAATACACCAGTTTAGATGCTAATGTGTATTTGAAACCACCTAGTGTTCAGAAACAAAAGAAAATAGAAAGATGAACTAGCAACAAAAACTATATATATAACAGTGACATATTGCAAGATACAATAATTTTCACGAATTATCTTGTTGCTGCACTAGTTTTTCTTTTTTTACTCTTTTCATTTTTCTTTATAATTTCACTTCCCTTAAAAACAAATGTATTATGATTAACTATGTAATACATGATCTTTAAATGAAGTAACTATATATACATATATAACTATATATACATATATAAATACATATATATATAACATATATAAAGATCAGACAGTGATAGGTGAGAAGAATGGGGGTGAATTTGGACATTGTGGCAAATCTGTCAGTATGTCTATGATGGAAAGGTAGAGAATGAAACTAGAGCTAGAGAGTAGGAAGCATAGGTATGTAAATGCTCTCTTGGTGTTAGAACACAGATGTGGCTTTCAGTGCTTCTCTCACCTAGGGTTGGAGAGGAATTTAACACCTCTGGGAGACATCAGAGTATCTCTAACAATCAAGAGCATTGCCTCAGAGACGCTCATTCCAGTGCATCCAGACCACCCCTCTTCTTGAGACAGAGGTTATAGAGGCAATGGAGCTCTCCCTAGGTCCAACAAAAAATAAGGAAGTGTTTTTTCATCAGAGTGTGTGGGAGGCATGATCAGGGAAGAACTTTCTTGGAGTGTGTGTAAAGTAGTGCAATTAATACCAGGTGCTCCCCAACACTGCCCAAGTTCCCCCCATGGGGCATGACACAGACTAGTACTTTACAAACATGCATTAAATGAGAAGTAACAGCACACCCTGAGTGTTTTCCATGTGCCAGGTCATAAAATTTTCTGGGATGATGAAATGTTTTTATTTGGGCCAGGCCCACATGGCAATTTATTCTCATGGCAGCCACAAGTCCCTGCCACAAAATATACTTGGGGCCTTGCAATGAGAAGTTGAGGTACAGCCCAGAACACAAAATTCCAGGGAGATATCACAGTCCTGTTTGCCCTTGATCTTAAGGACAAGGTCCCACAGATGCCCGCTGCCCAGGCATCCGCATTTAGTAATGTGCCTTGGGGAAAGGACACATGGAGCCATGAAGGGGGTGGCTGCCTGTGTCCCTCTGCCAATTGGCATGTGCTTGGGCTGAAAAGCCTGTTTCCAGTGAATCTTGGGCTCCCCCCACAGGCTCTGGGTTCTTAATTCATAATCACCTTACAGAATATTCCTCTACCCTCTCCTCCACTCCCTTTCCCCCACCCTCAATTCCTGAGAGTGACCTGAGCCTAAAGTTGCTCTTCAGGAAGCCAGAACAACTTCCTGGAGGACTCAATTCTGCTCCTTGTAAAGTCCCATTGGCAGAGAATATTTTTTTCACTTGTGTGCATGTGTGTTTTCCTTCATTTAAAGTCATAAAAAGATCACTTCCCTTACTCTTTTATACATGAGTAAGTACAAAAATGGATCCAGGTTGAATTACATTCAGAGGATCTTGGCAGTAAGAGGAGGCCCTGAACCAGTCCTATAAAGTTGACTTCTCATGCTCCACCAGCAAATGGGCCTATTTATTACCTGACTCTGAGCTAAGAGTATTGATGCCAAAGCCCCAGAAATCAAGCCAGACTTTTAAGAAAATTGGTGCAATATTGGTTTAAAGGAGTATTCATGCTTCTATGCTTTGGGAACCTCCTCCCCCTGCTTTCACTGTAGAGGTGCCCTCTGCCATCCTGGATCTTTTTGCCAGGGTAGTGACCCACAGAGCCCACAGATGGGCAGGGGCACACATACAAGCAAGGGAAACGGGAACCATCTGGTCAAGGTCAGATTCTATCACTGTCCAGACAGTGGCTCCTTAAAACTAGCCTGAGGCATGTTTGAAAAAGTAAAGCTTCCTGTCATTGAACCACCAATGCTTATAAATATTTGGGTTTGTTATTGGTGGAATGCAATTCCATCCTGTTCTTAAAAGATTCCCTAGAATGATGTTTTGTTTTTTTTTTAATTCTTCCTTATATAGAGATTGATCTCAGCTCTCAAAAGAAAAAAAATATTTTTAAGAAAAGGCTTGGAGCATATTGATGGAATAGTAATGCTTTCTGTTTAGGATGAAATAACTACCAATAATCTTGACACATTTTAAATTAAAATTTTATTTACTTTTTTTTTTAAATTGTTTTTGGGTTATACCTGGTGATGCTTTTTGGCTTACTCCCGGCTCTACACTCAGAAGTCACTCCTGGCCGTGCTTAGGGGACCAGGTGGGATGCAGGATGTGAACTTGGCTGGCCGTGTAAAAGACAAGTGTCTTATCTACTGTACTATCTCTCTGGCACCACCTTTTTTTGTTTTGGTTTTTGGGTCACAACAGATGGTAATTGAGGCTTATTTCTGTGTACTCAAGAGGTCATTCCTGGAGGCATTTGGGAGACCCAATATAGTATTGGGAATTGAACTGAAGTACGAGGCAAACAAGTGCCTTACCGTAGACTATTTCTCTGTTCTTAAACACTTTTGTAAGCTGAAAGATCTACTTTATGTCTAACTTCATTGATCTTTCCATCTTAGAGTGTGGCCTGCCAAGTGCTTAGCCACACCAGATGGACAAGTCAGGTGTAGTTCACATTTTTGCATTTTATATCCAGAAGACTCTGGCCAAAAGCCAATAGTCATGTAGATGACATCAGTCTCAAAGGGAGAGCTGCAGTTTGGGTGACAAGTAATCAAGCCCCATTGAGATGTAGCAGGAAATTTGTGTAATAAAAACAGTGAGTCATCCCAGCTTAGCTCTAGTGATCAGGAAAGAGATGCATTTAGTAAGGTAGGTGGATCACACTTTCTCGGGATTAATTTAACTTTTAATGACAGCATAAGAGCATATGGCCCCATCTTTCTCTCTCCTTCCCCCTTCTCTGTAGATTGAATAAATTTCTTCAACTGAGCACTTATGGCAGATTTTGGGATTTTCAGAAATATTAACCTGTTGTTACTAGAGATTGTTCTGAATTTGATTATGGCTATATTGCCAAAACCTTGATTACCTTAAAACACAATATAGCTCCTCTCCCCAACAACCTGGCCTCGCTTCCTACCAAATCCCAGGTTTTCATTGAGATGCAGCAGATCTGAGTTTTATTTTTCATTGTTTCCAGTGTATCATCAGGGAATAAGAAAGACATGGCAAACCTCTCACTTACTGATTGTGGCTCCTTATTTACCAAAACCATTGACTTTTTACCTCCCATTCAGAGATTATACTTCACTGGCCCCTTGACTCTGGGCTCAGTCACATGACTTGCTTTGATTAATGGCAAGTTTGCAGACTTGCACCCCTATCTTATCTAGACAATGGGTCTGAAGTAGAGTTGATATGGAACCAGCCTGCACCTAGTCTGTAGATCAAAGTCACCATCAAATTCAGTTTGGAGCAGCCAACCTCAGCTTACCTACAAATGAATGCCACTTGTTAGTTGACCTACAGACCCAGTGTTGGGCTCAGAGCTCACAAAGATGGCCACATAAAGCCACTGGGGAAACCATCTAGGTCCTAGTCCTCATAGACTCTCCATGGTTTACAATCTTACCATCTGAGTGTCCAACTTTCAGCTTTGCTGTAGGGTCAATGTCCCTATATCAGCTTGCAGGGAGAGTTTCTTACCCAACTTCAGCAGTAAAGTCTGAAGACTAAAAAAAAAATAATTTAATGCTCATATAGTTGTTTTGGGTCAACACCCTGGTATCCCCAAAGGCCATCCATGGGCTGTTCCTGGTTCTATGCTCAGGGGCCACTCTAGTAGATCATATGTGATGGTAGGGATTAAACTAGGGTCAACTGCATATTAAGACAAGTGCCTTAACACTTGCCCCCCAAATGCTTACATGCATTTGACCAAGTTATTCAGTGTACTAAAAATTCTCCTAAGAATCTACTAGCTAGGAAGTTTCTCTACTGACAAAATCTGTTTGCTTTACTGTCACCTGATTTCGGTTCCCCTACCCACTCCCAAATAATTTTTGAGCCCTTATATCAGCTTAGTTAAGAGCCAATTTTGTTCAAGGACTACGGCTCGATCCCACCACCCACCCCACCCACCCCTGCCATCCCATATAGTACTTCAAGCCAAGAGCAATTTCTGAGTGCATAGCCAGGAGTAACAACTGAGCTTCACTGAGTGTAGCCCCAAAACAAAAAACAAACAAAAAAAAGAAACTACAAAACCTCAAAGTAGGTTACAGATTTCCAACTCATATAGTATTATGACAAATTCTTTATAATATAAAGTGTTTGTATTTAGGGAAAGAAGTCACATGAAAATAAGTGGATTTGAATTATATTACTTTATTGGCATATAATTTAATAAATTAATATATACATCAAATGTTGAATATTTTCTAATAAAAATGCCTTTGCTATAAAAGTATACACAGAGTCCTTGAAACACTTGACTTTATAGATGTATATGTATTTTTTCATCCCACTCCCCAGGTCTGGAATGGAACTCAAGGTCTTATAAATACAAGGCAAGTGCTCTATGCTGTGCTAGATCACTGAGCCCTGTAACATTCCACCTCAGGAGTATAGTAATATGAAGCTACATATGGCATTTCTTTCTCTGTAGTTCAAGATCGAGTCTTAAGTTAATAAAGATCATTTTAGCTCCTGTGATCTATAAAGACCACAACTGAAGTTGTGTTGAGAAATCACCGATTTCAGTTTCCTAACTGTACAGATGAGGTGTCTGCTGCCTTGCCAAAGAACAAAGTCATCAGTTGACAGAACCTGGACTAAAAGTCAGTTCTATAGATACGTAGTTACCAAAGGCACATGTTATCACACTGAGTTCTGGTCTCATCCAAAAGTCTGTGACTTTATTTGCTTAACGGAAGATTTGATCCTGATATGTTCTTCTGTAGTGCAGGACGTATTTGTAATTCCTTGCTTTGGAACTCGAATCATTCTCGTGAGGGCAGCCATTACTCATCACCAAATGCCAGTGTTCTTTATGCTTCTCTTCTTCTGTGTTGGGACCTTCTTTCTGCTCCTTTGTATCCACAGATCTACTTACTGCCTCAAGGGAGCCTGCTCCCATTTAAATGTTGCAGCAGCAGGAACATGCATTCGAGCCCTTCTGAGTAGCTCTTCACAGCATATTTTGGCACTCAGCTGTGCTCTGCTCTTTTCAGTGGTGGATTTCTTCAGATCTCAAATAACTTCAAAATTTTGTATCCCATCTAGCATATGCCATATACCACTCCTGATACTATAGCAGGCACTTCTAGTATATGACTGGCCAATGGCTATTTCAGCCCATAGCTGCATAGAATCATGCTGCTGGCAGATAAAAAGGGTCCCTCACTGGTTTTCATGTAACCCCCTGGGGATGTGGATTCCCAAGTCAGAAAGAGGGTCAAAAGTTCTTGTTCAAACTGCAGTAGTCATTTCCCCAAATCCATATTTTTAAATCTTCTATGCACAGAAAAGTTGTGCACATACTAGGAATTTTAGATCTGTGTGATTCTAATTCTTACTACTCTCAGCACTGCATCAAAGGAGACTGATGACCATTTTTCTATTTTTCTTTTCTCCGGGGTAACCTTTGAGTAAAAGTTTGGTTAAGCTGCAGGCTACAGAAGCCTATTAGATGTTCTTCCCATGCATATTTACTAAGAATGGGCTTCTCATTTTCAGCATATTCAAGACACAGACACTAACCTGACCTAAGAAGCAATATGTCTAAAAAGAAATAAGAATCCAACAATTTAAGCTGTTTACTTCATTAAATAGTATGTCCTACTCTCCTTCTGGAAACAGTTTTACTCTCTTTGGCTAATTTTCTTGTTGCTGTGTTCCTGATTGTCAAAGAATATACAGAATACTAATATTATATATTCTTTAAAATTTTTATTAATTTGGGGCCAGAGTGGTGGCGCAAGCAGTAGGGCGTTTGCCTTGCACTCGGTAACCTAGGACGGACCGCAGTTCCATCCCCCGGCGTCCCATATGGTCCCCCAAGCCAGGCATGATTTCTGAGTGCATAGCTAGGAGTAACCCCTGTGGCCCAAAAACCAAAAAAAAAAAAAAAAATTTTTTTTTTATTTTAAAGTCTAGCTGTGCAAGGCGAGACCTTAATTGTGTGTCATTTGTCCAACTTTTCTTTCTAACTTCTGTTCCTAAAGAAATTGAGTTCAGTATTGTCTCTTTAATACCACGCCCACTGGTAAAGTATAAAGAAAATAGCAAGCTAAAGAGACCATAAACATTCTAATATCAAAAGTGAGGAGAATGTTTGGGAATGAGAACTGAAGTTACAGAGCTGAGAACAACCGAATTCAAGTACTATTCTTAGTACTTGAGCCAAAAATAATATTCCTTTCTAATTAAGAATCTCAATGACTTTGAGGTAGATAATGCTAGTCAAACAATGAAGTAGTTAGCTGTGAGATATAAAATGGCAAAAATGATTGAAAGAAAGCACTGAATTGCAATTATTTCCTTAAAGTTCTGATCGAGAACAATGAATACTTCTGCACCAGAGCTCTAACAGGAAATCCAAGCATGTTGTATAGCCCCACTACTTTAATAGACAACACGGCAGCTGGTGGAGCATCCATACTGGTAGAAACAGCAACTCACAGAACGGTTGTCCCCAAAAGGGTGTTGGTAAGTCTGCCTTTCATTTAACAACTGTGCTTCTTTCTAATTGTCCATGATTTGGAAATCCTCAGTCTTCATTAGCATTTAACCAATTCTTTGTTGGTGGAAGGGGCTGGAACGGTTTCTCCACACATGAACTGATCCTAGGACAGAACAAATTATTAAAATAATCACTGTCACAAAATTTCCTTAATTAGATTACTACCTCTTGTTATAAAATCAATCCAGCTCTGTCAGCTTAATTTTTCAAGGCCCTGTCATACAATCTATTTTCAAAGAACACTGCCAATACTAGAATTAAAAAGCATGTATTTATTTTTAGTACTAAACTAATATTTAATGTAAAGCATTTTGTCTTGAAACACATGCCAACTGTATAACAGAGCAGCTAACTCTTAGAAATCACATCTACATAAACATTAGAAGTTTTAAGTTTCTATATGAGTTATTATTTATACTTAGAAAAGATCCTCCAGTTCAATGCTTGGTGATTTAAATACCCATTTTCTTCAAACACACTCAACTCTTCTTCCAAAGCCATGAAATAAGACTCTGTTTCCCAGCAAAGATAATCCACAGCATCACTGACTTCATAAGTGAAGACCATTCTGATTGCTTATTCCCTCTTATGTCTGCTATCACAAGAAATCTGCCTCCCAGGTTCCCCTCCATCTACAAACTGGTCTCCATGAGGCTCAACTCTCCTCAATCCTCACTCACTCCTGTCCAGAACCCGGAACCCTCCCATTGTGCTCTTTAGAATGTCAGGTGCATCATAAGCTCCATTTTCCCTGCCTCTTCTTCAACAGGTCCCTGTACCTTCTGACTCTACTAAGACTGACTTATGGGGAAGAGATGCTTATTTTTCCTCTAAGGCTCTGCGGCACTGTCTGAATACATGTTGGGTTGACATAACTAAGGATGAGGACAATGGCTACTAACATTTAATAGACAGAGGCCTGGAATGCTCTGAATATTCCACAATGCACAAGGTAGGTCCATACAAAAGAGCCATTAAGCTCAAAATGTCCAGAAGAAAGAGGCTGAGAAGAGACTATGCCCTAAGGTTACTGTGGCAGCTTTGTCCCAGACAAGAGGTATTCTCTGAGCCCTGGAACCACAGAGACTACATGCGAGCTGACTGCTCCTTTAAATCACTACCTGATCGGGGCCCAGAGTGATAATACAGCAGGTAAGATGCTTATCTTGCAAGTGGCTAACCTGGTTTGGCTATCTGG
This sequence comes from Suncus etruscus, assembly GCF_024139225.1. Taxonomy (NCBI): domain Eukaryota; kingdom Metazoa; phylum Chordata; class Mammalia; order Eulipotyphla; family Soricidae; genus Suncus; species Suncus etruscus. The sequence goes on along the minus strand of NC_064867.1, from coordinate 24,348,312 downwards.
CATCCCATAATATCCCGAGCACTACCAGTAGTGATTCCAGAGCAGTGCAGAGCCAGGAGTTACTCCTGAACATTGCTGGGTGTGACGAAACAAACCACTATCTGAATCTTATAATAGTCTATCCAAGAGTGGGCAATGCCAGGGGTGCTTGAAAAACTGGAGTACAAGGGTTGCTTTCTGTTTGTTTGCTTAAAGAAAGTGGATTTCTGGGGTGGGGGGAGCTGAGTAATTTTTTTCCCTCTAGACATGACTGCTTTTTCTCTCATTTACCTGCCATGAGATGCTTCATTCCAACCCCTCAGAGAAATCCACTGTATATATATTTTTCACCACCTCCATGGCTGAGCCAAGGCACCATCTCCTCCTTTGACTCTCTGAACTGGTTTTCTAGCCTCAGTTCTTGCTTCTTCAATCTACTCTGAATCTAGCAACCAGAATAACTTTAATTAATTACTTTTAGTTTGTTTGGTGTTTGGGCCACACCTGGTGATGCTCAGGGGTTACTCCTGGCTATACACTCAGAAATAGCTCCTGGCTTGGGGGAACCACATGGGATTCTGGGGGATTGAACATCAGTCTGTTCTAGGTCAGCATGTGCAAGGCAAACACTACTGCTTCTGCCACCACTCTGGCCCCTAATTTATTTAAATTTTTATAATTTTATGTATTTTTTGGTTTGGGGCCATACCTGTGGTGCTCAGGCATCATTCAAGGCAGGGCTTGGGCAATCATAGAGGATACCAGGAATCAAACCAAAGTTAGTTACATGCAAGGCAACCACCCTACCTGCTGTGCTATTGCTCTGTCCCCAAATAGCTCTTTTAAAACAAACTACACCATGAATGTACCTTTCTTCAAGAAAACCATATTTATAAATTATTTACAGTAAAAATCAAATCCTTTCTATAGTACCACAGCCTGATGTACCCTCCTTCTACTATTTTTATCTTGGACAATGCTTACCTTCATTAACTCTACTCAGTCACAGGTTACTTGATAAAACCAGGAAAGTTCCTGCTTTAGATCCCATCACTGATATCCCCTGTGCCATGCTCTCATCCCCTATATGCACGAGGATTAGTTATCACTTCTTTCAATCTCTGCTCAACAAAGTCTTTCTAAATAAGGTCTACCATGACCATTCCTTTTTAAAAAACATTTATTTATTTAGGTTTTTGGGCTACACCGGGTGGCACTCAGGGGTTATTCCTGGCTCTGTGCTCAGAAATTGCTCCTGGCAAGCTTGGGGGACCATGTGGGATGCCGGGAATTGAACCCTGGTCCATCCCAGCTTGGCTTCGTGCAAGGTAAATGCCCTACCACTGTGCTCTGGCCCCTGCCATGATCATTCTAAGATTATAACCTCAAACTAGTATTCTTCATCTCTCCAATGTTGATTTCTTGTGTAGAACACTATTATTATTTTTGTTGAATAGTTTTTGTGGTTCTGGGAACTAACCTACAGCCTCATACATGCAAAAGCAAGTGATCTACGGCCAGACTACATGGCTGGCCTCAAGAATACATTTTAAAACACGAATATATCAATGAAGATCTAAATAATCATTCAAATTTTAGTCTGCTTCTTCCCCGTTCCCATCTTCCTTCCTTCCTTTCCTCCCTCCCTCCCTCCTGCCTGCCTGCTGCCTCAATAATTTTAAAACACGACTATATCAATGAAGATCTAAATAATCATTCAAATAATTGCCACTCTAACATCGTTTTTGCTGTGCTTCTTTGACTCTAAACCTTAAAAAAAGAAAAACCACTTAAACTTTTGAGGTTAACTTAAACTAATATGCATGTGCATGGAAATGTAAAAACTACTATGTCTTCAAGTTTAACGAGTTACATAAATTTTATGGCTTTAGATTGTTTTGTGTACTGCTAAGAAATTCCATAATGTACTACAATCTGGGGTTTTGAGGGACAAAGTAATTGTACATGGGTTCTGTTTTATCTTTCTTTGATTGTAAGTTTAAAATTAAGGTGTCAGCAGGGGGATTTCTTCTGAGAACTCTGTTTTTGGGTGACTGTCCTTCCACTGTAACTTTACCTTGTTCTCTTTCTTTGCATCACTGTTCACATAATTAAACATAAAAAAATTTAGTCTGCTTCTTCCCCATTCCCATCTTCCTTCCTTCCCATCTCCCTCCCTCCCTCCCTCTCTCCCTCCCTCCCTTCCTTCCTCAACCCTTCCTTGATCCCTGTGCATCCCATATGGTTCCCTGAGCCTTACAGGAGTGATTTCTGAGCTCAGAGCCAGGAGCAACCCCTGAGCACCACTAGGTGTGGCCCAAAATCCACCACCACCACCACCACCAAAAAAAACAAAAAACAAAAACAAACAAAAAAAATTAACTTAAGAATTCATTATTGAGAGGACTGCTCAAATATTGAGGTGCCAACGGGCCATGAGAGAATTTGCTTTCTACTGTCAACACATTATCTGCAGGTGAAAAGAAATAGAATTAAAGGGGAAACACGAAAGGATAAACCTACAGCTATGACTTACCCTGGGTAAGGGGACACACAGAATCCTACAGAAAAATCAGGTGAGAAACTCTACACTACAGTTTCCTCTTAACATAAACCTAGGGGTTCTGGAAAGTTTAATCACATGCTAAAGGAGGTACAATGACTTTAAGTAGCTTCTATACTAACTTTTCTTCTACACAGGAAGTAATCAACTTTCCTTAGCAAAAGGGCAGCTTGTCTGTATAAGAGTCTACCCTCTCCCCGCCAACCCCCACTCTGAGAAAATCCGACCCCTTACTTTGTCATAAATCACTTTGATGATGAGGGAGCAGCTAGGACATGTCGCCACATCTTCCCCGTTCTCCAAATCTTCCTATAACAAAAATAAACAAATAAACAACAACAAAACAACCCCCTAGGGAGCCAACCCATCTTTCCTTTGCTATTTCTACACCCCTCCAAAGGACTCCAAAAATGAGAAACAAGAGCAAAAAGATTGGGGGCCGAGCCTCATCCCTTCACTCACTCCATCCATCCATCCATCCATCCATCCATCCATCCCTCCCTCCCTCAGTCCCTCCCGGGCTGGTTCAAAGGCAAAACAAAACAAATGTGTTTATGGGCTTAGAACAGGGATCAAGCGGTAGGGCGTTTGCCTTGAACGCGTCTGACCCAGGAGGGCCCTGGGTTCAATCCCCAGTATCCCATATGTTCCCTCACAAACCAGGAGAGAGATTTCTGAACGCAGGGGTAGGAGGAACCCCTGAGCATCATCACCAGTGTGCCCACCCCAAAAAGAAAACAAACAAACAAACAACATATTCAGTGACAGCTCAAGAGGACCGAGTCTGGGAGCACCCCAAAAGGAGTCTCCCCAAGGTCTGAACTTTGAAGTCTGAACTCGTCGCCCCAGGAGGCGGCCGAATAGGAGGCAGACCTTGGTGATGCAGAAGTTATCTCCGCACGGGCAGGGGTAGAAATAAGACTCCGAGTCCTCGTCGTATTGGAAATCCTCGATCTCCACCTCGTCGTGGAACACCGCCATGTTGGGCCGCTGTCTCGGCGGCGCGCCACAAACGCGTCACTGACGGCGCCGGATGCTAAGACGGCCACTTCCGGCGCGTGATGATGACGTCAAGCCGGGCGTTGAAGCCCACTGCGTGATCGGGCATGGTCCCTAAGCGGGGAGCGCCGCTCCGCGGACACCGGAAGTCCTCCGGAAGCCGGTGGATGGAGGCGGGCCCGAGTAACCCAGGAGCGACCACTTCCGGCTCGTGGTGATGACGTCAACCGGGCATTGAAGCTCAAAGGGTGATCGGGCATGGTCCCTATGCGAGGGACTTTGCTCTTCGGACACCGGAAGTTCTCCGGAAGCCAGCGGAGAATTTACCCTAGGGCTGCCGTCACAATCTTCTTGTTATAGACAACGCTGGGTGCTGGCCCAAGCAAGCCCAGGAGTGGCCACTTTCGGCGCGTGATGATGACGTAAGCCCGGCATGGCCCAGAGGCGGCCAGTCACTTCCGGCGCGTAATGATGATGAAGAGGCCGGGCATTGAAGCCAAAGGAGTGATTGGGCACGGTCCCTATGGGCGGCAGGAAAGCGCCGCTCTTCGGACACCGGAAGTTCCCCGTAGCCGGTGTATGGATGTTGGCCCGAGCAGGCCCAGGAGCGGCCAGTTACTTCCGGCGCGTGATAATGACGCCAAGGGCGGGCATTGAAGCCAAATAGGTGATCGGGCATGGTCCCCTATGCATGGGGCTCAGCTCTTCGGACACTGGAAGTTCTCCTGAACCAGAGGATTTGGATTTGACCCGGGGCTGCTGGAGAGGTGTGAGGCGGGAATGCAATTCGGGGTGCGGGTGTGGTGGTCGCCTCCTGTGCAATTAGGGACCTGGACCCGCATCTCGCAGACCCAGGAAAGGTCCTGCTGAGAATTTGCTGCAGGCCCTAGCCCTCTGCTCCCCCTGAGGATGAGCTGCTAGGCCTGGCCTGAAGCAGCAGCAGTGATGCAACTTTTGGGAAGTTTTTTTTTTTTTTTGGAAGCCTTTTCTTACCTCTTGTAAGCAATGGACTTGAAAAAGCTCCCTTGGAATCTTGATTTCACCGCGTGACCTTGATTGACTTTTAGGCTGGTGCCAACTGGCTTTACCTTGACTGCACTTAAGATTCTTCCAGGTATTATCCACGCCTCTTTTGCACACCTCGGGCTAAGAGCGGCTCTTGCCAAATTTGTTAGCCAGATAACATGATTAACTCCCACGGTTTTCTTTGTTCTGACACGAGCTACCTCATTTTTTTTAATGGAACACTTGCTTAATTCAAGTTATTGCATAAACTGATTCTCCCACGAACCCTGGGGGTTGTTTAGCTTATGCATTCTGCTTTATGCATTTTAAACTAATAGCTTTAGTTCATGCATTTTTTATTAATATAGCACTTACACGGGGTCGGGGCGATAGTAGAGCAGGTAGGGTGCTTGCCAAGACTCAGCCAAACTGGGGTTCGAACTAACTACGGCATTTCTAATGCTCCCCTGAGTCCATCAGGAGTGAATTCTGCACATGCAGAGCCAGGAGTAACCCTGAACTCTGCCGGATATGGCCCAAATACCAACATATATATGTTGGATGATATATATATCATCAGCCTAGATGATATATATCATACATATATACATATCATATATATATATATCACATACAGAAAGTTGAATATCTTGGCCAAAATCACACATCTAGGAAATGTAGAGCCTGTTATTCCCCCCCACCCACCCCAATCCAGGAATAAAAGATTTAGTGGGAACCACAGTTTTTCTCTTTAAAAGGAATGATGTCTTCACACAGTCATTATAAAGCTTTTGTTTTCCCTGAAAGTAAAATGCAAATAAAAGGTGGTTTATCTTAAAATAGTTGGAGTGAGCATTTTATTTAAACTTTGATAGAGAAGGAAGTGCATTGTATAAAGCTCTTGTATCTGAAGATTTGTGCTCAAATTCTGTAAAAGAATTACAGATTCTATAAATCTCTAAAAGGTTTCGTTAGAGATGAACACTTTTTTTTTTTTTTAGTTTTTTGTTTTGTTTTGTTCTGTTTCTGGATCACACCCAGCAGCACTCATTGGTTACTCCCTGCTCTATGCTCAGAAATCGCTCCTGGCAGACTCGGGGACCATATGGGATGCCGGGATTCTAACCACCGTCCTTCTGCAATGCAAGGTGAATGCTCCACTTCTATGCTATCACTCCAGCCCCAACACTTTTAAAAAAAAAACTTTATTTGTTTATTGATTGATTGATTGGTTGGTTTTTGGGCCACACCCAGTGGCACCCAGGTTGCTCCTGGCTCTGCACTCAGAAATCACCCCTGGCAGGCTGGGGTCTGTCCCAGGGCTGCGTGCAAGGCAAACTCCCTAAACGACCTATTGCTATGCTATCTCTCCGGCCCTGAAATGAACACTTTTAGGATGAATTTTTTTTTTGTTAGATTACAGTATTATCATTATCATTTTTGTTCCGTGAAGGATTGAGCCCAGGTCTCCAGTTTACCGTGCCTGCACTTTACCACTCAGCCACATCTCTAATATTGTGCGGGCTCGACCAGTTTCACTGGATTCAGCAAGCACGAATACCATAGCCACAAACATTTACAACATGAGTAGACATAATGAACATTATTGTGCTTGTTTATGTACACATTCACAAATGTTCACATCAACTTGCTAGTTTTATACACACTGAGTTGAAGATTCACCTGAGAATTTGAGAACCTCAATGCAGAAGGGTCTTGGAGTGAAATTCCACAGATTATTTTCATCCTTAAGTGAAATCTTTCTAGAAAACTATGAATAATCGTTAAACTATGGTAAACTGACTGGGATGATTCTAATCTGGTAGGAGAAAAATTTCAGCAAAATCCACATTAGCATCTTTTAAGACAGATGCATCCTAGGTGGCCTCTCAGGACCAGGAGTCTAGTTGGGTTTGAGAACAGTGCCTGCCTGCTTAAAGGGCCATTATTGAGCCTACAGAGGTGATTGAAGGGTGTTCTACTTGTTTATGCACTGATCCATTGGTAGATTTCTAGGAAACAATTTGTGTTTGTTGCAGTTTGTTGGGGGGCTCTTGCCATCAGGTTAGTAGCCCTAAAAATGACATGTTGGATAGTTTTTCTCTATAGCTGTCTTATAATTTTTCTACTTTCTCTATGTATTAACCAAAGTAAAAAAAAAAAAGGTAACTATATATTAATAATAATGTGCCAGGGTACCATACAAAATAGATTCTTGCATGATGTCATTTAAGTAGCCCATTGATATAGCCCACTGATCCCATCTTCAGCTTTAGAAAATTGAAGGTATCGGATGGGTGGAACTTGCTGAGGAAGGTCATGCTAGCAAGTGGCAGTAATCTGTACTGAGAGCCTGGGACTGTCTATGCCTAGAACTGCTGTCAACTCCAGCACCACCTACAACATGATGGTGCGTGGAGCAGCCTTAGAATATCCACTGGCCCTTGTGGTTCTCCCTCTGCTAAGACTTTCTTTTGTTGTTGTTGTTTTAGGGCATACCCATTGACGCTTAGGGGTTACTCCTGGCTATACGCTCAGAAATAGCTCTTGGCTTGGGGAGACCATATGGGACGCAGGGGTGGGGGGAATCGAACCGGGGTGGGGGGAATCAAACCACGGTCTGTCCTAGGCTAGCATTTGCAAGGCAGACTCCTTATCTCTAGCACCACCACCCCATGTGCTGGAACAGTGTGGATTCCCTGGAAGCTTAGATTTGGAGGCTCCCTTGGCCTTTCATTCTCTTTTTATTCAGCCATGGGTTGACCATCCCACTTGCCTGGAGCTTCTTATTGTTGGCTCTCAGTATGGTTCTGAGCAGTTTGAATAATTTTGAGTTCTTACTGTATTGAAGCAAAGGAAAGCCATAAGCAAATATGTGAGACAGTTTTGTTTTACCCTACCTAGTACTTTTTTTATTGGATGTGGGAGGGTTTGTATTAATCCTGGCTCTGTACTCAGGGATCACTCCTGGCAGTGCTCAGGAGACCATATGTGGTAGAGGGATTGAACTATATGGGCAAAACAAGTACTTTAATCCTGTACTATCCCTCCAGCCTCAAACCAGTGCTTTTAAGAGATAGTATTACAGTGGCTCCTAGATGTTATATTTGTTCTTAAGAGAGAATAGAAACCTTTAGGAATGAGACATTTTTGGTTCCTAAGACTTCTTGGTGACCAAAGCAGATTTACTAGTTGCAATAGGATCATTTCATTTTTTGTTTGTTTGTTTGTTTGTTTTTTGTTTGTTTTTGGGCCACACCCAGTAACACTCTGTTTACTCCTATGTGCTCAGAAATCGCTCCTGGCTTGGGGGACCATATGAGATGCCGGGGGATTGAACTGCAGTCCGTCCTAGGTTAGCGCGTGCAAGGCAAACATCTTATCACCTAAGCTACCACTGGCCCCATTTCATGTTTTTTTGTTTGTTTATTTGTTTTGTTTTTGTCCAATCTATCAGCAAATAAAACATTCTGTGCTCCCATACTCTGCCATCTCTACTTGTTCTACTCCCACGTTATACAGGCACCTCCTAACCAGACTGTTTCACTCTTACTTTTCTAGAAATCACTTATTTTGTTTTGGGGCCACACCCAACATACTCCAGAGTGCTACTCATACCATTACACTCAGGAATCAGTCCTGGCAGAGCTCAGGGCACCATATGGAATGCTAGGAATCAAACCTGGGTCAGCAATGACAAGGCAAACACTCTCCCCACTGTACTATAGTTTCAGCCTCCCTAGAAACCATTCTTTTCTGCATCATGTAGGAGCAGCCTTTAAAAATGTAACTAGGGGCCAGAGAGATAGCATGGAGGTAGGGCGGTTGGCCTGCTGGATGGGATGTCACCTGGCTCAGCAACTCATTGTTCTCTAGCGGCACTGGTCCTGGGTCCTTCCACATGTACCACAATTCTGTGATTGGGCCTCTGTCCTGTCCTTTATCTTGGCTCCTGTTCCTCACCCCCATCAGAGAAAAAGAAACCTAAGCTCTTCCCTCTCCACTCCAGCTCTTCTCTTGGTTTCTTGATTACACTCATTGTAATCATAATTGTCTCCTTTATCCTCTTTCTATAGGGATTTGGCTCACAGATAAACCCTGCAGAGAAAACATCACCGGGGGTTGCCAGAGCCTTGGGTCTGGCACTTATTTGGAATTCCACAGCCTAAAATGTGCCTGGCACTGCATTAACTATTTTGTTGGTTTTATTTGGTTTTGTTTTTAGACCACACCTGGCTGTGCTGGGGGAAACCCTGTTATAACAGTTATTAAACTTGGGGATCCCACATGTGGGGCTCAGGCCTATGAGACCCACCTCTGGCCTTTTGGATTTAATGTTAAAATAAAGACGATATTGAGCAGGAAGCAGTGCAGTTCATCTTAAAAAGAATGTATGTATTGCTGAGATGTGCCCTGTAAGAACACTAGCATTGATATATATTCCTTCTTGTAAGGTCTTAGAAATATAACTTGTTCAGTATGGTTAATTAAGTGCTTAAATTGAACACACGAAACCATTGGTTGTATTATTTATTTATGTATTTATTTTTGGTTTTTGGGCCACACCTGGCGTTGCTCAGGGATCACTCCTGGCTGTCTGCTCAGAAATAGCTCCTGGCAGGCACAGGGGACCATATGGGACACCGGGATTCAAACCTTTGGTCCTGGATCGGCTGCTTGCAAGGCAAACGCCACTGTGCTATCTCTATGGGCCCGTATTTATTTATTTTTGCTTTTAGGGCCATACCTGGTGATGCTCAGGGGTACTCCTGGCTATGCGCTCAGAAATTGCTCCTTGCTTGGGGACCATATGTGATGCGGGGGGGGGGGGGTTGTCCTAGGTTAGCGTGTGCAAGGCAAACACACCACTGCTTGTACCACCACTCTGACCTCCATTGGTTGTATTTTTATATAATAGATTTTTGTGGGGGGAAGAAAGGGGAATAGTTCTTAATACATTACTTTGGACAATGCACACTGAACACAATTTAACTAAAGTGCCCATTTTTGTTTACCAGTAGGTGGCACTCTTGGTCATGGTTATAGTTCAGAATTTAAACATTTTTAAAGACAATAAGCCTTTACAAATTAGCATTTGTTTTCCAGTTTAGTTGACCACTCAAGAAACACAATCACTAAAAGATATATCTTATGTGAGGACAGTTTGTTTTAGCAGAAGTTGTCTAAAGCATTGAGCAGAATGGTGTTGATGTTTCCATGTGAATATGTGTCAGTTCAGTTTTATTAGGGAACTTGGCGTTCAGCCACCTTTCACTGAGGCATCCCAGCCATCAGTCTGGTATTTAGTGAGATGCCATTAGAAGGGTTAGAAGTTAAAGGCGAAACAAGGAGGGTGAAAAGCAGTATGAGAAACAATAAAACAGTGAGAGAAAGAACTAATAGAAGGTGAATAATTGAGAGTGCTGGAGATTGTATGTGCTCTTGTGCAGCAGATCTTTCCTTATTTATTTATTTATTTATTTTTGTGTTTTGTTTTTTTTTTGGGTCACACCCAGCAGCGCTCAGGGATTGCTCCTGGCTCTATGCTCAGAAATCACTCCTGGCAGCCTCAGGAGACCATATGGGATGCTGGGATTCGAACCACCTTCCTCTGCAAACGCCCTACCTCCATGCTATCTCTCCAGCCCCTCCTTTTTTATTTATAAATTTTTGTTTTTATTTTGGTCCACACTTTGCCTTGTTCAGGGTTTACTCCCAGCTGGGTGGGACACAGTGAACATTCTGGGGTGTTGGGGTTCAAACCCAGGTCCACCGTGTGGTACCTTCAGCACTGTCCCTCTAGCTCAGGAAACTTTCCTTTCGCAGCAGAGAACAGTGCTTTTACTGAGAGAACACTTGCCTAGTATGTAATTCTTTTTTTTTTTTTTTTTTTGATAATTTTTTTTTTATTTTAATTATGACAACAAAGATGCAAAGAAAGAGGACAGGGTAAAGTTACAGTGGAAGCCCAATCACCCATAAACAGAATTCTCGGTAGTCCCATCGATGATATCCCAGCCTTGAACTTTCAGCCAAAGAACATTAAAACAAAACTGAACCCATGTACAATACAATTACTTTGTCCCTCAAATCCCCAGTTGTAGTACATACTATTTCTTAGCAGCACACAATATAATCTAAAGACATTAGACTTATGTAACTCCTTAAACATTGAGGGAAAAGTACATTTATCTAGTTCCATGCACATGCTTACTAGTTTAAGTTAGCCTCAAAAGTTTTAGTGGGTTGTTTTTCTTAAGGATTGGAGTCAAGGGGACATAGTATTAAAGTGGCATTTGTTTGCATAGGCCCACCAAAACATAAGGAATATGGAAAGGCAAATTATGGTCTAAATACAAGGAGACCCTACCCCTGAAGTTTCCTGGCACAGGACTGACTCTAGGCTCCAGGCACACTAGTTTGTCCAATTCAAGTCATCCTCTGTAGTGGCAATACACCTCCATTCCTCACTTAGTCTCTGTTGTTGTTGGTATCTTGCTTCTATATTAAAGATCCTGGAGTCTGCGTATCCCATATTGTAGTCAGGATGGTGCTGAGCATCCTCTCATTTCACCTCACACTTATGGGGCAATAGAGAGAACCATGTCCTGTAGAGCAGGTCATTGTTGTTGTCAAGTCTTCTCAGTGTAAACGGAAGTCTCTTTTTAGGAGGTCGATGTCAGTCCCTTGGTAGAGTCTTTCCTGGTAGAGGACTGCTTCCAGCTGTTGCTATAAAAGACCTTGGATGTTTCGTAGATAGCTTGCCTGGTTCCGGCGTGAATGGAGGATGCCCATTCTTCTGAGGCCTGTGCCAGGTCGTTATATCAATGTTCAGGGTGTAAGGTACATTGTACTGAGATTTATTAGATAAGAATTTATCTGTATGTATGGTGTTTTCCCATTTTAATGTGTCTATGCAAACAAGGATCAATGCCATGAAGCGTTATTGGTGCATCTGGAGGCAATGGGAACAAGACCAGCAATTTCCATGAGAGAGTTCAATCATAGGCATCAAACTGAGGGACAGTTCCACCAACAATCCTTACTGAACAAATTACAAAGAACAGACAAGATGAAAAGTGGATAGAAACATCATAGTAGAAGAATATATAGAGAGTTACATCAGTTAAAGAAAATACCCATAAAATATTCAAAAGATATATGTGTTCAATAAGTGTTCAATTTCTGTCCTTCTAAGTAGTATGTAATTCTTACATCTTGTCTCTACCTTCATAGGAATTTTGTGATCCTTTCCCACCATGTCTATTTTTCTTTCAGTGTGTATCCCCATGTCTAATATGTATATTAGACTAATCTGTCTAAATAGACTAATTAGACCACATGTCTAATTAGACTAATATGTCTATTAATGTGTATCTAAAGGTATAATACCAGGACCCAAACATTGCTTGTCGTTCCATCAGTCACACCCAATTGATTCTTAAAATCTCATGGACTTAGGGCTGTTTCTATGTCGTAGCAGTAGGGTGTTTGCCTTGCATGCGGCTGACCTAGGACTGACAGCGGTTCGATCCCCAGCTTCCCATATGCTCCCCCAAGCCAAGAGTGATTTCTGAGTGCATAGCCGGGAGTAACTCCTGAGTGTTACTGGGTGTAGCCCAAAAACCAAAAAAAAAAAAAAATCACATGGACTTCTAAAGTAAGTTTTGCCTTCCTCCTCTTAACCATCAGCACATTGGTTTTGGTATGGCACATTTGAAAGAGCAGACTACAGGCTGTACTCTCATACAAACTGAAAGAGCCCCACTCTTTTTTCATTCGTCTAGGCAGTGGTCCTCAAACTATGGCCCGCGAGCCACATACTGTATTTGTATCTGTTTTGTTTCTTCATTGCAAAATAAGATATATGCAGTGTGCATAAGAATTCGTTCATAAGTTTTGTTTTTACTATAGTCAGACCCTCCAGTGGTCTGAGGGACAGTGAACTGGCCCCCTGTTTAAAAAGTTTGAGGACCCCTGATAGAGAAAAAGAGCAAGCAGCATGTTTATCTTCATGAAGTGACATTGCATCGATCACACCATGGCAAGAAGTAAATCTTTGATTTAAAGGCTAGGCCCGAAACAGAGGCTTTTTGTTATGATTTGCTTATATTGGAATGGATTGCTTAGGCCTCATCACTAGCTGATTTATTTAATTTCATATATTTTCTGTCTGCCTTTTAAAAGGAAAGCTCCCCGAGTGTCTTTGTTTTGTTCTTGTCTGTATCCTCAATCCCTGCCACTAAATCAATGAAGAACTTGTAGGACTGTAAGCACAATGAGCCAAAATATTTTTTTAAAACGCTGAATTTATCACAACTGGTTTTTATATAGTCTCTTCCAAAGAGCTCAGAAGAAAATATTTACGTAAATTTTCATTTATTCTCAAGGTAACAATAACAGCAAAAGGCCAGCTGTGCATATGTTAAAAGTAATGATTTTAGGCAGATAAATATTTAAAAATTGGTGGAGGAAAATGGAATGAAAAGGAAATGAAAGCCACTTAGTGATTTTTCTGGTAGACTAGTAGTTTATAGAATTGGTAGTGTTGGGTCATCTTTCTGGGTTCTTTTGCTCTTGATTATTATTATTATTATTTTAGTTTTATATTGTTTTTCTTTTTAGACCACAGCCACTGGTGCTTAGGGGTTACTCGTGGCTCTGTGCTCAGGATCTCTTCTGGATTTAGGGGACCATCTGGGTTGCTGGGGATTGAAGCCAGGTCAGCAGCATGCAAGGCAGTTGCCCTTCCCACTGTACTATCACTCTAGCCTGTTTTCTTATTTTTTTAATTGAATAATAGCATATAAAAAGAAAAGTAAAAAATTCCTGAGGACAGCATGATTAAATTTTGAGACTTAAAAATATATAATTTTGGGTTGCATATGGTGGTGCTGAGGTCTTACTCTGTGCTTAGGGTTTACTCCTGGCAGGACTCAGGGGGACCTTATACAGTACTGGTTTTGAACCTGGTCTGCTGCATGAAGGGTACTGAAGGGAAGTGTCATACCCACTGTACTATCTTGCCTGCCCTTTGAGATCTTTATAAGGAGCAGTTTTAGGTTGAGAGTAAAATTGAGGGAAAGTCCAGAAATTTCCTGGATAGGCATACATAAACTCTTATGCCCACACATGCCTCACTTCCCATGATCAACACTCGATCACAGTGGTTCATTTGATTCTGATGGTGAATGGATACGACACATCCACCCAGTTCCCCAGTGTTCATAGTTTGCCTTATTGCTCAGTTTCAGTTTATATGTCATTCGGATTTAGACGACTGTCGGATTAAAGAAATCAACGACTACAGTGTCTCCCCAGTTTTTTACTAGGTAATTTTTACTGCTCTAAAAAGCCTCTGTGGTTTGTGGTTTGATGAATTTTTGCAAAGTGATACCTATGAATCAGCTCTCAGGTCAAGAAACATCATTTTACTTCTTTTTTGGGGAGGCGGGCCACACCCAATGACACTCAGGGGTTACTCCTGGCTATGGAAATTGCTCCTGGCTCAGGGGACCATATGGGATCTGGGGATCGAACTGAAGTCCATCTTGGGTCAGCCTCTTGAAAGGCAAACACCATACCACTGCGTTATTGCTCCAGTTCCCCCCCTTTTTTTAAATTTTTTATTTTTTGGGTTACACTTGGCAGTGCTCAGGAGTTACTCCTGGCTCTGCGCTCAGAAATGACTCCTGGCATGGGGGACCATATGGGATGTCGGGATTCGAGCCGGGGGTCCGTCCTGTGTTGACCACGTGTGCTATCACTCCGGCCCCATAATTTTACTTCTGCTTCCCCACTGGTACCTGTTCACTTGAGGTTTTTGCCTCCATAGATGAATTTTTCTATTCATGCCTTTTATGACTGAAATTATAGGATATGTGTTCTTTGGAGCCTGGCTTCTTTCAACAGTGTGATACTGATCTGTGTTACTGTATATAGTTGCAATTTATTTGCATTATTATTATTATTACTAATATAGTAATAGTACTAGTATGTGGAAGTTGTACTATCGTTCATTTTTTCTGATAGTGTTCCTTTTGAGAGTTTCCAGGTTTGTGTGTTATAAGTAGTGTGGCTTATTTGTTGGTTTTTAATAGATGAACGTGTTCAACTTCTTATGTTTGGGAACCTCAGAAAAGTTGTATGCTGTTCTGTAAGAAATAGTAAAGTATGTGGGGCTTTTGGGGTAAATACAATCAGGCAGTTCTAAAGTCTTCTTCTTCATGCCACAGTGATAATACAATGCATAGGGTGTTTGCCTTGCAGGACACCTGGGTTCCTTCCCTGGTACCACATATGTTCTTGGAGTGGCCCCTGAGTACAGAGCCAGGAATAAGCTAAAAACAAAACAAAAGAAAAAAAATCTCTCCATTCTGTAATCATAGCAGAAAAGTCTCAAAGATTCCAGAACAGAGAACATGGATTCTTCTTTTTGTTGTTGTGGTGGTTGTTTTGTTTTTCTGGGTCACACCCGGTGGTGTTCAGGGGTTACTCCTGGCTCTGTGCTCAGAAATTGTTACTGGCAGGCATGGGAGACCGTATGGGTTGCCGGGATTCAAACCCCCATCTATCCTGAATCGATTGTGTACAAGGCAAATGCCCTGCTGCTGTGCTATCTCTCCGGCCCCTGAATAAGGATTCTTTTTTTTTCTTATACTCCAATATGCAAATATGTAGTTGCTCAGGTTACAAGAGAACACAAATTTCATAAATAATAATGCTTAAATTCTTGGAACAGGGACCATTATGACACAAATCCCTAGGGTCTAGAGTACATGTGTGAGGCTCTGAATTTAGTCCTGGCACTACATGGTCCTTACCTATCCCCTAACACTATTGGTTGTGGCCTGGGTCTGCTCAAGCATACAAGCCCAAGTGTGGCTGAGTACCAAATTATTAGGCTGTTACTACTGGGCCACCCAGATATATGGGTGCAAAGTAAGGAGAAGAGCAAGAGGAAATGAACAGCAGAAGGAGGAGGAGAGAGAGTGGGGGAGAGAGAGGGAGAGATGGAAGAAAGAGGGGAAGAGGAAGGGAGGAGAGAAAGGGAGGGGAGAGAGAGAAAAAGATGAAGAGAGTGAGAGAGAAGAGAGATGAAGGGAGAGGGAAAGAGGAGAGAGGAGGAGAGAAAGGAGGAAAGAGGAGAGAAAGAGGGTAAGCCAAACACGGATTCTTGACAGCACCAATAGCCCTCTATGTCAGCACTGTAGAAATAGGTGGAGTCAATGTGGAATAGTGGCAGAAATTTTATTAAGGTCAAGTTTTACCCTTCAGTGTTTTGCTCCTAGGTCAGCTTACCACCACCAACAAAATACCTAATCCATCTTCAGTGGCCCCTAAAATAGTCTCATGAGTTCTCAACTTTTTCTTAGAATATTTTAACATTCAGTTTTGTTTGCTTCCAGAGCATCATGGCCTGTGCTGCTGTCCTGATTCCTAGCTTGCTGCGAGGCTCTTTCGGAACCATCTGTGCTCAGGCTGCTCCATTAGGACTAACGCCCGGTGCTTTGCGCCACCTTTCTCTGTCCAGGTGAGTTCTCCATC
Source organism: Suncus etruscus (assembly GCF_024139225.1). Classification (NCBI taxonomy): domain Eukaryota; kingdom Metazoa; phylum Chordata; class Mammalia; order Eulipotyphla; family Soricidae; genus Suncus; species Suncus etruscus. The sequence continues at coordinate 24,332,219 of NC_064867.1, read as the reverse complement.
ACTGGCATTTGAAGTTGATTTTCCCAGACTGGCCTGAAGGTCATCTCGGTGCTTTGTCGATTGCGTGTTGCCATTTATAGAGCATTAGACTTACAGTTGGAGGCTGTTCAGTTTGACCATTTATTTTGTTATTTTTGTTTTAGCAAACCAAACCAGACTCTTATTTTGGCTATGATATTACAGGGGAAAATGAGTTATTTTATACGAGGGTAGTAACCCACTTTTATTTTCTATTAAAGCGTAATGAAATCCCAAAGGAAAAGTGACCACTTGGAGCGAACTGCCAATGTCGTCCGTCAGGAGGTGTGTGTCTTGGCATCGGCAGGTTTGTCTGCTCTAGAATTTGGCTTGGTCTCCCTGGGGTGTGCAAAAAGGCACCAGGGGGAGCTGGAGGTCTTCCAAGAAGACCAGTTATTTTTCTGCCCAGACCTTTTCTGACCAGGATATGATACCTGATTTGAAATGATGGTTCAGAAATACTCCAAGTTTGCCCCTGGGACTTGAGCTGTGTAGATTTGTTGTTGAGGAAGAGCCAGAGAAGGCCGCAGCAGGAACTCTGTTCACGGGTCTCATGATTAGGATTATATTCCAGGGGTAGAACTTTCAGTGGAGCCGGTCTTTGAGGATTAGTTTACCTTTCTTCATCCTTTTTCATCCAGCACAATGTTTTAACATCTTAATTGTTGTCTCTGCTCTTGCACCATTCACTCTATCAAGGCAGAGAGTGCTAACATGTGTGGAAGGAGGATGGAGGAATTCCTGCCTCCCTTGCTAGGTGTTCCCTGCTGTACCCAAACTCTAGAAAGCTAATCTGCCCTGTGAAACTAGGGTCCTCATCCTTTACCTCAGAGAGTAGCTTCATTTCCACTTAAAAATATTCACTAGCAGGGCCGGAGTGATAGCACAGTGGTAGGGCATTTGCCTTGCACGTAGCTGACCAGGATGAACCATGGTTCAATCCCCCAGCATTCCATATGGTCTCTCACACCAGGAGTGATTTCTGAGCACATAGCCAGAAGTAACCCCTGAGCATCACCAGGTGTGGCCCAAAAACCAAAAATAAAATTTTTTTCACTGGCTATTTGACTCTGGTTCTTTTTTTTTTTTTTTTTAATTTTATTATAGTGTGCATTTAAGTAGAGAAAAACTTTCATATAAAAGATTATATAGTTCTGTTATAACATAGTCAGAAATTATATTATTGTAGTAGTTACAGTTTTTAGTATTCATAGGAAGATACCCTTTAACATAAAATAATATTGTTTGATCCCACTTTTCAAACTAATTCCATTTTCAGAAAATTGCTTTGGGACCAAGGGTTGTATGCTTGTGGACTCAGCTTTAAGTAGATGTTTTGTGACATCCACGGAAAATTAGTTTAGCCTAATATACTTCTGGGTATGTGGGAAAATGTGCTTTTCCCACTGATGATAAATCGGAAAATACTTTGTTAAGGAGATGTGTTCAGCACTACACTAAACTGCAGATTTTTATAAAAATGAACTTGTTGGAATTTCTTATTAAACAGTAATACTTTGGACCTGGGGAGATAGTGCAGAGGTTAAGGTGCCTGCTTTACATGTGGTGGACCCTTGCATGCCGTTTGAGCCTTGCCACTGTGTATGGTTCTCCTAGCACTGTCCAGAGTGTTCCATAGGTACAGAATAAGATGGCTTCCCTCAAGCAAACAACTAAAAGTGTGTCAGTTGTAATTTTTTTTATTATTATTTTTATTTTTGGGTCACATCCGGTGATGCTCAGGCTTACTCCTGGCTATGCACTCAGAAATTACTCCTGGCTTGGGGGAGACCATATTGGACGCTGGAGAATCGAGCCACGGTCAGGCCTGGGTCAGCCACGTGCAAGGCAAACACCCTAACACTTGCGTCAGCGCTACTGCCCCTAGTTTGTCAGTTTTGAAGAAAAAGTACTTTATCTGCATGGACTTAAACTATATAATTATTTTGTTGTGTCTTTTATTTGCTTTGGAGCTACAACCTATCTCTTTCCTACCCCCTTTCTATATCTTGACACAGGTAGGATTTGGGTAGGGCTTGACAAACTTTCCAGAAAGGGCAAGTATTTTGGCCTTTATGGGCCATGCTACCTTGATTGGACTGGAAAGATAGCTCAAAGGGAGGTGCCTTGCAGACAAGAGGTTCAAGCTGGATCTCTGGTACTTCATGGTTCCCTGAGAACCAAGCCAAAAGTAGTCCCAAAGTACTGCCAAGTATGTCCCGCAAACCAACTCACCAAACAACCAATAAAACAGCAAGATAACACTTTTCTTCTTACTTTTTTCACTTTGCTTTTATAGTATGAACATCCATAGAAAAGATATAAATATAAGTATCGCTATTCTATACATGGTTTTACCGAAACCCTCCAATTTAACCTGTAGATCAGATTTTGCCAATCCCTGAATTAGAATAGTTGTTGCAGAAATGTATAAGACTATATGACTGAAACCCAACCACAATCATGTTTGTTACCAAGGTGTTTAAATAAAAAATATTAAAAAAATGTATAAGACCAAATCATATGGGCCTTGGGTGTGGGAAGATTATTTATAGCTTAAGTTAACATAAACTGCAGAAAGATTATGGGAACTTCTTTTTTAAATTAAAAACAGGTGTTTTGTGAGTGTGTGTGTGTGTGTGTGTGTATATTTTCGAAAGTACTGAGGAAGGGAGGCAGAGGATAAGAAAGGGAGAGAGTAGGGGCTGGAGAGATAGCATGGAGGTAGGGCATTTGCCTTGCATGCACAAGGATTGTGGTTCAAATCTCGGCATTCCATATGGTCCCCGAGCCTGCCAGGAGTGATTTCTGGGTGTAGAGCCAGAAGTAACCCCCGAGCGCTGCCATGTGTGACCCCCACCCCCCTCCAAAAAAAAAAAAGGGGGGGGAGTAACACACTCAAGAGCACAAACTTCTCCCAAGGCAAAGAGAGCCTCCTATACACAACCCAGCATGAAAGTAGGAAAGCACACAACTCAAGAGGGGAGATACGGACGACATATACATGGGCCCAAGGAACACATGTACCAAGCTCGTATGAACTCTTAATAGTATCATTGTGAAGTTGGGGATTTTAATGCTCATAAAGTCAGAAAATTATGGAATAGTTCCTATCATGGGGTGTCCTGTGCGGAATAAACTTTCCTCCTCCTCCTCCTCCTTCTCCTCCTCCTCCTCCTCCTCCTCCTCCTCCTCTTCCTTCTCTTCCTCCTCTACTTCTTCCTTCTCTAACTTCCTTTCCTCCTGTTGCCAATGCCTATTCCTTTCTAGCTAGCAAAAACTAGATGATGTCTAGGGCTGGAACTGAACTTAGTGTTTAACAAAATAGGCCTCATCCCATAGGCCTAGGGACAGTGCTACATCTCTCCTCTGTACCTCCTACCTTTATTTATTTTCTTTTTTTTTTTGGAGCTGTATCCAACTCTGCTCAGGGTTTATTTCTCACTCGAAGCTCAGGGATCACTCTTGACAGGACTTTGGTGGTGCTGGGAATAGAACCCCAGTCCCTGCAGCACCTGTGAACTGGACACACAAGTTCCCAATGCTCTCTACTGTTCAAGTCTGGAAGGTAGCTTGCAGGTATGATGGCACTTGTATTTGACAACAAATTGCCTGCTCATGAGGCCAGAGAGGAACATTGACCTCTCCGATATCTAGGTGAGAGGACCCCATGCCCCTCCTGGGGGTAAGTAAAGAATGAAACATTTGTCCACTCAAAAATGTCCTTTCCATCCTGCTGCTTGCAGGCTCCCTTTGGAGAACTTACTGAAAGGGTATTGTCATGGTAATGCTTCCTTGGGGGGCTCTAATGCCAGCAGTCTGGGGCCCTACTGATGCTGGAAACTGACCTTGAAATGAATGACATTTGTGTTCAAGTTCACAGATATTTCTTCAGGATAAAAGAACTGGTAGCCTTGGAGATGTCAAGACGATAGAGTAGATGCAGGAGAATGCAGTCAAGGTGAAGAGTCCTCTAGAGGTGTCATTGGTTTGGTCACTGAGCCAGTTATAACTTGTCACTCACCAGTTTGATGGGAAAGTTTGTTAGTGGAAGAGTATTTTTTTTTTAATCACTAACATTGATGATTCATTTGTAAATATTCCAGACATTAGGTAAAGATTGGAATGATAGCCTCGAAGATGATAGCTGGTACCTGTTCTCAGGTTCTAGCAGGAGTCAGAGGAAACTAATCTGAATCCACCTAGTTGGTTTGGGAAAAGCCATGAATTCTTCTTTTTTGAATTGTGCCAGTTTGCTTCTTGTAGAAGCTCCTGCCTCAGCTTCATAGATGCCGTGTATGTATATTCACCTGAAGGACTCTGTACCCAATTCTACTCCATTGTGTGTGTATGTGGGGGTGGGGGGCCTTTCCACATCAGCCAAGCTATTCTATGACATCAATATGGAATCATTAAGTTCCACCCATTCTGAAATCATGTGCCTGTTCTGAGTTGGGCTCACAACTGACTAGGAGCCAGCTCTGTAGCCTGTGCCAGCCCTGTCCTGGCACTCATGCATCTTGCAGTAAGCAGAGATGACCAGTCCTCCACCCTGACTCTGGTTGTTGACCTTAGCTGCCCAGACTGAGTCACTTTGTAAAGTAGGGACAGTGATGGGCTTTTTCCATCTTCATTGTAAGCAGGCAAGTAAACGTTATAGAATCTCTTGTGCTATGCAGATCTGAGTCATGGGAAATCTCATTCTTGCCTGCACTGCTGCTTCCTAACTATGCCCAGGACTGAATGTTTTATGGTCTAAAAGATGTGTCATGTCAGTGCTTTTGCTTGTCAGTGACACATGTGTTTGGTTCAATAAGCTGTAAAGGGGAAAGATGCTATTCCATTTCTGCCTCCTTTCCCAACTACCCCATCAGAGGACATAGATTTTAGTTTAAATTCAACAAGCCATTGTTGACCGCGGCTGACTCTACGTTTAGGTTTGTCCTAGATGCAGGGACTGTGATGATGTGCAAGGCAGGTGGAGGCCCTGTATGTGAGACCTGCTCTCACAGCAGATAAAGTACAAAATGTCAGAGTGCTTAGGCTTTTGTAGGAAGTCAAATAGGGTAAAGTGGTTCCTGGAGGCAAGGATATCTAGGACTAGGGGTGGTTATGTGTCAAATTGGAATGTAATGTTGGAAGCTGAGTCTTGGATGAAGAAAAGATTGAGCCCCAGGAAAAGCATTCTTGACAGAGAGACCCTTACTGCCAGGGTGGTGAATAGGATGAGCTTGGCTTGCCTGGAAGAGGGTGGCTGGAGGAACCAGGTATATGAACGGCTGTGGGTCTGTGTATGGATTCCAGGATTTATTCTGAGACTGATAGAAAGCTTTATGCTAGGGCATTGTGTGACTTACAATGTATGTAAGTGGTCTATATTGTGTGGGTCATTGGATTGTTCATAATTTATGTGGTAGAGAGTAGGCTTTTGTTGTTCCTTGATATTAGGTTAGAGAGTGTTGACATAGATGCAGGAAATAAGGTGATGGGCCAGAATACAGAATGGTAATGGGGATGAGTGGGTGGAGCAGAGTAGGTGGATCTAAGACAGAAAAAGGGCTGAAGAGAGTGACAGATTGCAGGGAGGATGTGAGTACATTGAGTGAGAGAAGGAAAGGAAACCAAGATATCTCTAGGCATTTGCCCACTCAGTCAGGGTAGATGTGGTAGTGCCATATGTTTTCTACTATGGAGAAGAACAGGTCTGGCTGAAGCGAAATAAAGGAGCTCAATTCTGGAATACTCTGAAGGTGTCAGGGTGGGAAGCCAGATGGAGTTACAGATGAAACAGCATTAACCAGGGGTATTGTCAGCTCTTGCCAGCTGTTACTCAGGGTCATGGGTATACTGAACTGTTATAATAATTTACTCTGTGTGTGTGACTCTGTGTGTCTGTCTCTGAAGATGTCCACAAAATTAAAAGGAAGGAACTTTGGTTGAAAAAGATGAATTCTGTGCAAATTCTGGAGTGGAAATTCAAAGAGACAGTTGGCTATGACTTTGGAGCTCACTGCAGGAAATCAGAAATACAAGTCACAAGAGGACACTTGCATTACCTCTCATCACTAGGAAAATGGCAAGGATCCTCTTTGTTGGAGCAAAAGAAAGGAGTCCTAAACTCAGGCATGGAGTATATCACCATATAGAAGTGAATAGAAGAGGAAGGGCCAGCAGAGAAAAGGGAGAAGGAGTGACAGGAGGGAAATCTGCAGGCATCCCTGAAACACAGAGGAAGTCTTTGCAGTTAGAGGAAGGAAGCAAATATTCAGAATTCTGCTGCCAGGTCTTCACTGGGTCTGGCAACAGATAGTGGCAAGTAGGCCAACTTTAGGGCATTGTTGAGCATGTGGGCTCAACTGGAATGGGGACAAGAAAGCAAAGCCAGGGCCATACATTCAACTTGTACAAGATCAGGCCTTTCTGTCTTATGCAAGTTTTATGTGAGTGGAGGCAGGAAAAGGGTTGATAATTGGGTTAAGGGAGATATCAGTGTGTGGTGCTTCATTTGAGACACAGCAGAGCACAGTGGTCAGGTGCTAGATTCCAGTCTCTTGTGTACCCTCCCAAGCTCTGGGACCACTGTGCTCTCATTCATGATCCTGCTTTTTTTTAAATATTTTTTTTAATATTTTTAATATTTATTTAATTTTTATTTATTTAGGTTTTTGGGCCACATCCATTAGTGCTCAGGGGTTACTCCTGGTTCTCTGCTCAGAAATCACCCCTGGCAGGCTCAGGGGTTCATGTGGAATGCAGAGAGGTGCTTCCTGGGTCAGCGACATTCAAGGCAAACTGCTGTGCTATTGCTCCGGCCCCAGACCTGCTTTCTAGATTGTTTTGAAGATTGATTGAATCAATGCACGTAAAACCAGCCACACGATAGATGTTAATTGGCTGCTGTTCTCATTACTTGTGGGCAGCCACTAGTTCACACCTGTTATTCAGGAGAAGTGGCGTAGAGATGCACCTAAGATGATCCTTTTGGAAAGACAGGTGCAGTGTGGACAGGTTCACCTTGACCAGGAGCAAGAACAGTTAATTTGTCACACCAGGCTGAGTTCTGGTGGCAGAAGCCACCTAAGACAGAGAATTGTACCCTTGACAGAAATTGGTCGTTTTCCTTGTCAGCATATCACTGCAGTAAATCCGGTTTCCTCTATTCATGTTCCTACTTATCAGAATGGTATTCTGCCACATTTAAATCATATCTCTGGCTGCTGGTGTCTTCATGTGTAAAGTGACCTTCTATCGTGATAATGGCTGAAGTTTCCTTTAACTCTGACTTTCTCTGTGCCCTGACTGTAGTTTTGCTTCAGGTCATCTGTAACCCTAACTTTGCCTGAATTATTGTCAGCAAATGAATGAATGGAAGTGAACAGAGGAAGTCAACTAGGATTCCCAAAGAAAGACCTATTTCCTGGACTGAGACTTTTCAGCAGCAGTTTCATCAAAATATCCCTCATAAAACCAGCTTTTTAAATCAGTGTGATGGCATTTCCCTTTTCGATGCTGACTCTGTCAAAGTATTCAAAATGTGTGCAGGCCAAAGTTGGCAAAGGTATTGTTATTTTATTGAACAGTAGAAGAGTCTAAATGTTATTTTATGGAAAGCTTCATTTCCTGCCATGTGTTTTAACTTAGGGCATGGCTAGTTGAGGTTTCAGTCGGGAAATCGTTTGATCTTTTAAGTATGAGGGCAAGTACAAATGTAAAACATAGTTTCTCCATCATGTTTTGCTTACTCAATAAAAGTAAAGAAAGAAAGAATATAGTAAGTGCCATGATCGCAGGTCTTAATGATGTGAAGCTAGCTTCAGAATCAAATAAATATGCAGCCTTCGAAGCAATTTTGCTTATGTCTTCAACCCACATTGCTAGGGATCTACACACTTTATGTTAATTAAATAAAATAAAGGGGTGAGAGTAAGGCACATCTTTAAAAAAATGTCACCAGTTGTGCAAGGTATTTTTTTTTTTTTGGCGGCCACACCCAGCAATGTTTAGGGTTACTCCTAGCTCTGTGCTCAGGGATCCTTCTCAGCAGGTTGGGGTGGGGGGCATATAGGGTCCAAGGGATTGAACCCAGGTCGACCATATAGAAGGTAAACACCCTACCCACTGTGCTATCACTCCAGACCCATGTTCAAGGTGTTTCGTATTACCAGTCCTAGCATCAGTGGCCAGGTTATTAGGACCATTTTGGACTAATAGCAACAAGTTATTTTTATTACTATCATATTAATATGATTTATTTAATATTACTGTTTTTTGTATTAATAGCAATGGAAGTAAGGTAGCTGGGGACATTATTGATCATGGCATTTATTTAAATGAAGTTGAATTGTTTCATTCTAATGAACTTTTTTCTCTCCTTTCTTCATTGAATTTTTATGGCAAAGGATTGGTGATTTCATTTCAACGAGTCTAGCCTTTGTGAAACATACTTCAGTTGAAATTCTGTTTTCCCCACTTTCGTGAGAATTACTTTTGTTTTCCCAACAACCAGGTGACTCTTACGTGGTGAAAGCTGGTGGTATATGGTTGAAGCTTATCTCTATCTTGTTTTTCTAATGAATCTGACAGATCCAGTTAAACTATTAAAATGAGATAATCTAAATCTTGGTTTTTATAGATTTAAAGAAATGATTTGTCAATGGAATTGTTTCTACTTGGTAAAGCTGAAAAAGGAAGATTAGTGATATAATGGAGAGCCTGTTGATGATTCTTATTATTTTTGCAGTAGAAGACATAGATAGGAAAGGAAGATGCATTTTCCACTGAAGAAATCTCTGACTTCCCTGGCTTCCAGAATTTGGAAGCACACCCAATATTTCTGCATTTCCCCCTTCTGCTATTTCTTTTGTAAACAAGAGAGTCCCGGATTTCTTCTAACCTTGTATTGGAAATCAATGTCAAGGGACTAATTTAGAGTTTTAATTTAATTTCATAAGCATTTACTGACCCATAGTATGCGTTCAATCTCATGCTTGGTCCAGGAATTGATAGAAAATTCAGTTCTACTCATTCCCTGATCTCTGGGGCCTTTGATGGTAGAAAAAAAAAACAGTTTTTGGGTATTTATAATTTACATTAAGAGGACTTACATGTGGTATCAAAGGAAGAGTTGAAAAGGTAGAGTGCAGAGGGCTGACCTCAGGCTGGGGCTAGGAAGAATGAGAAGGAAGTTGATAGGTCTCATCACCAGCCTGTTGTCTGCTCTGATGGATAAGCCACCAGAGTCTCTCAGGAACTCAAGCTAGTCAAATCCAAAAGCCTTTAGCAACCATTTTTATGGTTGAGTGTGGAGCCCTTGAAGGTTTTTGAGCTGGAGAGTAACTCAGTAAGGTTGAAAATGTTGGGGACTATTCGCTTGTTGGTTACTTTGAGAGAGACAAAAAGGAGTCTAGTACAAAAGTTCACTAGAATAAAAACTCTTGGGTGAGCTGAATTCATGAAATTTGGCAGTGCTAGGGAAAATTGCATAGAAAATTTAGTGTGTGTGCACAGTTTGTGTAGTGCATCTCCAATGTGTGCATCTCCAGTGCTGTGTGTGTGTGTGTGTGTGTGTGTGTGTGTGTGTGTGTGTGTGTGTGTGTGTGTACATGTACTTTCTCCATATCTGCATCTCCTGTGCCAGGTGGAAAGGAAGGAAGTGGTGGGTTTACCTATTCCCATCAATGACTTTGCCACTATGACAGGACCATCAGGTAATTGAGGGTGAAGTCAACCTGAGTTTAATTCTTGACTTGGACATTTTTGGACAATTTTGAGCAGGTTAGCAAATCTCATTGCAGTTTCCTTATCAGCAGAATAGAGGGTAATATGATTTCTCGGGCTCTTTGCATGAACAGTCCTATCAGTTGAGCAAATGCTTCTAAAGCATTGAACCCAATGTGCTTTTGGGAGAAATGCTTCCAAGACACAAGCTGTTACTCGCAGGAGTGCACATGTGCGTGGAGTGCCTGAGAATGGCAGCAAAGCATTAATGAGTTGAGGCTGAGGGGTGGTTGGTGACTGGTAATACTTGAGAGCTGCAGCCTCAGGGAGAGAGAGACCAGTGGGAGGCAACTGAGAGGCAGTAAAGGTCTATATGGCATGGGCAATAAGCAGTGGGAATAGATCAAGTCAGAGAGAGGCCTGGGAATAGGTGTCAGCTCTCCCAGGCCAGGAGAATGCCTCAGGATGGGGAAGCACAGAGTTCAGAAGTATGAAACGCAGAGAGACCAGGAGGGGGAATGATATTGGATACTGAGTCTGGATGCTTCTACAATATCAAAACTGAGGAGTGGTTGTGAGAGAGAAAGAAGACTTATACGTGGTGCCAGAGCACTAGAGACAGACATTTGTGGGAGGCAAACATCAGGAGAAACAGCCCAAACGGCAAGATTTTTTCCAACAGTGTCAAGACAGTCTGGCTTTAAGTGTGTTCTAGAGAAATAGTCCGAGTGATATGGTCCAGTGCAGGCCCTCACTGCAGTCTGCGAGGACAGCACTATGGTGGTGTCTGTGCTCAGCATCATGTCTCAAGGGATCCAAGGCAGGATATAGAATGTCATAACAAATCAGTGCCCCTTGTTCATTATAATCGTTGTAATAAAATACCCTCTAACATGTAATGGCTATGGGGCCAGTGGCATTTTAGGGGCTTTACATATATTAAATAATTGAATCCTCCCAACAGCTCTGGAGGCATAGGTGGGCTTAATCTAGCTGAGGAGGCCAGGCATTGTGCCCCAGCCAGCCAGCTGGGAGCCAGGGCTTGAGCCAGGGTTAAATCCTTCATCCTGTGCTGCTTCCTTTGTTTTGCTGCTTGCTCCTTCAATTAGGAATTTGCAAATGGCTTCAGAGATTGTGCTTAGGAGTCAGGTCTAGAGAGCAAAAAAATAGGTGCCTAGAAAAAAGGGTGGGAGCAGATAGGTTGCTTTTCAGAGTGGGACAAGGGACAGAGTAATTGCCTCACCTTCTCTCAGGGAGAGGATGATTGGTGAGGCAATGATTGGCAAGATAATGGGGTGGAGTTGTGAGTGGGAGAAAGGAGGGAGTCCGTCAGGAAGGAGGTAGAACAGTGTTGGAGCTATTTCGAATAGAGAGAGGAAGACTTCTGTCCTTGAGAGTTTTCCAGTAGGCCTTGAAGGGTTATCTCCCTCCAGAGTCTCCTGAGACCTCTCGCTGGCAGCAGGAAGGACCACCAGCCACAGATGTTCAGGATTCCCTATTAATTTATCGCTCAACTCGGGTGGGGTGTTGGTTGTCACCTGCTACTATTTGGCTTGCTGCCAGTGGTTGGAGCAGGCTGAGGAAGGAGCCTTGTCCTCCTCTGGGTCATTAATTCTGGAGGGACAAGAGAAAACCAAAGGCAGACGAACCCAAGAAGGAGGCAGAGACCTTCAGTTGTTGAGGGATGCTGGATGATGCTTCGCTGAACATGCCTGAATCAGCCCCTTTGAGGATTTTCTAGCAATCATATGCATCACAAGAATGTGCTTTTCCAACTGTTGGCAGGGAAGGCCTGTTTTCAATGTTGTTTCAGTTGTAGGCTGTTTATATGTTTTTGCAAAATGCATTAGAAAAAAATTCATTAAAAAATAGGCATAAGGCATACAACCCCAATTTGCTTTCTATTATTAGATTTATCAGCCATACAATTACTCTGCGAAATTGCTTTAAAAAAATCCTTCTAAGTGCTTACTTTGAATTTCTGAAATTAGTTCCTTATGGACTTTTTGTCAGCATAGAGCTACTGGAGGGATTCATTTTATGGTGTATAGACTTAGTAAAGAGGATTTATTAATTGATTAACTTATCTGGTGGTTGAGACCATACCTAGAGGTGCTTGGGTGCTTGGGACTACTTCTGTTTTTTGTTTATTTGTTTGTTTTGGTTTGGGATCACATTGGCCAGTGCTCAATGGCTCTGCACTCAGGAATTAGTCCTGGCAGGTTTAGGGACCTGGATATGTGGGATACCAGGGATTGAACCCAGGTTGGCCACAGACAGGACTGTACTATCACTCTGGCCTTTGGAGGCTATTTCTGGCTTGACACTCAGGGTTACTTCTACCAGTGTTTGGGGACCATGGAATACCAGGGAGAGTGAACATAGGCCTCCTGCATGCTCTCAGCCCAATGATTGAGAACTCCCATGCCAGGACCAGAACTCAGAGTGCTCAGCTTTGGGCATTTTAGCCCTCGACCCCCACCTGCCAAGTATACCCCTAAAGGCCCTCAGGTGGTATCCACACTAACCTCAGCCATGGTGGGTCTCTGTTTCTAGGTGGTGTGTGCAGCCAAAGTGTGCCGAACAGCTGATGAGTCCCCATCAGTGAAGAGGCTCCACCTACTTGTTGCAGATAAAGAATTTGCCTTTAAGGCTGGCCAGTGGTAAGTGACTCTTCTTGTTTCCTGAGTGTTGTGTGTATCGTCTAGCGTCCTGTCAAAGAGATGGACTTCATTATTTTGCCTCTAGAAAGGAATTCTGTGGTCAACAGTTCCCCCCAAAGAGGTAGGAATTCCAGATCTTCTCCATTCTGGACAAGCCTTTTACAGGATGGCAAATCCAATTTCTTTCCTGCCCTCACGGTCGGTCACCTCGCAATTGACTCCACGACTCAGTCAGATATGAAAATTGCTGCCTCGAGTTTTTCCACTTGGAGACAAAGCCCCCAGTTCTGTTCTTTGGGCCTGATGGCTCTGATAATCATGTTCTGCTGGAATGCTTGCTAATAGAATGCACTGCAGTAATTTACTCTGTTCAAATTATGTGTTGGTGGGATTGAAAAATCAGGCTTCTTCCTGCCCAAAGCTGTGTCAACAGAGCCTTCTGAAATGATGGGTAACTGGTCATGTCGCAGAAGTGGCTGCACTCTTCTGCTCGGTGGCTGGTGGCTTAGGTGTCACCCACATCCTGTCTGGGTTAAGTTTAAATCCTGTGCTGGATTTATTGTCAGGATTGCCCAATTGGGCTCAGCCAGCATCACCCACAGAGGAGCCACTGTTGAGGATTTGTCGGTGTGTGGCAGCCCTGCCACCACACCTGCAAATGGCCTCCTCAAGCTGAGATTCTAGTTGAATTGTGAATAGAGCAAGTTGTGTTTCCTTCGGAAAGGTGTGTTTGGGTGCACGTTTCCTTGATTTAAGTAACGCATTCATGTCTAAATGGATTTCTGGCATGTCAATCTGGGTAGGATTTCTTAGGAGTCACTGACTAATTTTGGCAGTCCATCTGGAAATGTGGTTTTGTTAGAGAGAGGATGTGTGATAATAGCAAGTGTGATAATAGCAAGAGTTAGCGTCTTGTGTTAATAGTTTGCCTTTGAATTTAGAACTAGAAAACAAGATGCTGATTGCAATAATTTGCGTTTGTGAAGCAATTTACTGCAATCTATGCACATGTTCAGTGATACATATTAAATGCATTTGGGCTGGTTATTTCATGTGGGGGGAGAGTGGGCATCGTTTTTTACCCTTCCAAAAGAGCCGAGCAGTTATTATACAGAAGAGTGGACATTTCCATCGAGACACTGTTTTCCACACTTCCTCTATGTGGAAGTGTGTGCATCCTGGGCACACCCCGTCTCTGCACCCTCACCTCTGCCCTGGTCCCAGCACAGAAGAGGCTGTGCTCTATGTAGTGGTTTGTCCTGCCGCACTTCTCTAAACGCACCAGAATGTCTGGTCACGAAATGAGAAACCAGGTTCCCTAGCCAGGGAGTATAGAAAATCTGGTTCTAGTAGGATTCTCCAGATCTGAAACCTGAGGTCTGGCACTTTCATTTCTGTGAATGGGCTGCAACAGGCTTCTCAATGTCAGGGTGGAGTTGGTGGTTGTTCATTTCTGGCTGGATGGTGTTGACCCTTTGCACGCCTTCCAGCTCCTGAACTCACCTCCCACAGAGCTATCAGGTGGCTCAGGGACAGGAGATTCACTCTACATTGGACATGGTGTCTGCAGACTAGCTGTGCTGCTAGGTTGATGGCATCTGTCCTTACTTCAGTGCTGTTGTTAGCATGGCTTGCACTCCAGGCTCTTTTAGATCATCACTACTAGAGACCTCCACATACATGGCTCTCTGGGGAAGAAGTGCCAACCTTCATGTGGATAGGGTGGGGTGGTGGCTGGCTGCAGAAGGCACAGGAGAGATAGTTCCTCTTCATAGCAGAGAGCCTGTAGCACAAGTTCCCTTCTGGAAACCCAACAATGGCCTCCTCTGACAAGTGCCAAACTTGGAGGGGCCCACTTCCCAGCCCCTCTGAACCAGAAATCAATGGCAGCGGGTGCCTGGTGAATGCTTTGAGCGTAGCACCGAGAGGGGACTTGGGTACTCCTGTTGAGCTGTAGGTACTGATGGGTCTCCCAAGAGTGGACCATCTGTCCTGGGAAGGGGTATCTGGAACATCTATAGTTCCATCCTGAGAAGATCCAAGAGAAAATGCTTGTGGACTGTGCTCAGCACCAAGTGCCAGCGGGTCAGGTTCTATCCATTCCCAGAAGTGCTTTTTCCTGGTGCACTCTCTCCTTGGGGCTGGAACTAGTTTGTAGTGCTCCTGAGATATCAGTCTTCCCTGGCTCATGTCACCTACGTAGTTCTCTGAAGGCTGTCTGGCTCACCACCTTGTTCTTCTGCCCATGAGACTGGTGGCTCCCTTCCTTTCTCTGAAACTCTGTTTCCACAGCTTTAAAGAGGGGGTGCTCCTTTGCTGGGGATACGTCAAGTGTCAGTGCAAGAGCTAATATGCAGTGTTCTCTCTATTCACCATCTGTTCCAGCTAAGTGTGCCTGGGTTGGTTACCTATGTGGGTGTGGCCTTGGGGACAGATTCCTATTCTTAGTCCCTTGCATGAAGCTGCCACTCAGTGGTAGTACCTGGACTGCTCAGTGCTCACTCACACTGGTGGTCAGTGCTTGCCACTCTTGTCAGCGCTCATTCACTCTTGGTGAGCCGTGGTGTACACTAAGGCTTCTTTGGTCACTGTTCACTTATTCTTATGGTCAGTGCTCACTCACACTTGGGCTGTACACAGAACAGATCCACAAGGAGGTAAGTAAGAACAAAGAGTATCCTGTGGGGAAAAGGAGAGCATGTCTCTTGACTTTACATAATGGCCTATATTTTTTTGGGGGGGGCAGGGCTAGCACACAGGTTAGAGCACATATTTGGCATGTTTGAATCCTTGATTTCCATTGCTGGTGACACATCTCCCTGGTATCTCTGGGGGTGACCTTGATTAGAAAGTCACATACTTTATATGTTTGAAAGTGATTTGGACCCTTTTGAGAGGAATGAGATCAGAGGAGATGGCCTTGCCCATCACCGTAGAGGGGAGGATAGCTGCCCTGTGTCGCCCGCATCACACAGACCGTAGTGCTCCTTAGTTCTTCAGCTGTCCCCTCATCTGGGCTCTCAGTTCTTGCATCCAAGAGCACTAATCCTCTGGGCTAGTAGCCACCCACTCCCCAGACTGTATCATTCTCTTTTTGTATAGTTTAAATTAAATTTTGTATAAATAAAGAAGTTGTTAATATCATTCTATGCTAATAAAATTTAAAGATAACATGAAATAGATAAATCCTACCCGACAGATATACAATATAGTAAGGATGAGGAGTAGAGAATTAAGACTTTTTTGATGGTTTGTTGTGCTTTGAGGACATACTCTGTAGTCCTCAGGTCTTATTCCTGGCTCTCTATTCAGGAATTATCTCTGATTCTGTACTCAGGGATTACCTCTGGCTCTGAACTAAGGGATTGAACACACAGGTAAGTTATATGCCAGGCAAGTGCCTTACCCACTGTACTATCTCTCTGGCTACAAATTAAGAAAATTTTATTTTATTTTATTTTCGTTTTTTGGGCCACACCCATTTGATGCTCAGGGGTTACTCCTGGCTAAGCGCTCAGAAATGACCCCCAGCTTGGGGGGACCGTATGGGACACCGGGATCGAACCGCGGTCCTTCCTTGGCTAGCGCTTGCAAAGCAGACACCTTACCTCTAGCACCACCTCTCCGGCTCCAAATTAAGAAAATTTTAAGGGAAAAGCTCAACAGACTTATGAAAGTGTTTTATCCTTTGATTTTGTTATAAAATATTAATTATAGATAACGCTTATTATCTGCATTAATAAGTAAAACCATATAATAAAAATTTCTATATATGTAAAAAATTATCTGAATAAAAATAGAACGATTACTATAAGTGAAATTAATTTGTTATGAAAAATGTAACATCTTTAATAAGTTAGGAATCAGCAGACATTTCTTAATCTGATAGAGGACAACCATGAGCACCATGACTGAATACCATACTCAGTGGCAAAAAGCTGCGAAGTTTGTCTTGTCTTTTGACGAAGCTTCTTTATTGCTTCTTGCAAACTGGTTTTAAGACTCAGATTTCCATAAGCTGTTGTCTGTTCATGAAGCTCTGTATCATCCCTTTAAATCTGAATGATAATCTAGCAATATAGTCTATTCTTGGGATGTCTTTATTTCATTGAGCTTTTTTTTTTTTAAAAAAAAACAACAACAAAAAACCCCACAAAACTATATCCCACTATCTCTTCTGGCTCATAGTCTCAATGGATAGACCAGCTGTGAATTTTATGGGATTTCCTCTGCATGTGAATTCAGTATTCTGTCTTTTGCTTTTGTCATTCTGATTACAGTGTTTTGGAGTTTTCCTGTTTCGCTGGGACCTTTCGGGCTTCTTGGATCTGGGTACCCACATTCCACACCTCAGGGACATTCTTATCTGTACTTTCTTTAACTAGAGGTTTTTCATTGAATTTGCCTTCCTGTTCTTCAAGGAGTCCATTGATTCTTATATTGTTTCTCTTGACCTCATCCCATAGTTTTCTGATGTACTGTTTATTTTCTTTCAAACAGTTTCCCATCTTTTGTTGATTTCTAGAGGTTTCCTGGATCTCATATTGGAGCTCCTTAATCTTTTCTTAAACTGCAGCTATTCTCAGACTTTCTATTGCCTTTTTTCCTTTGGTTTTTGGGTCAGGCTCCATGATACTCAGGGCTTACTCCTGGCTCTGTCCTTAGGGATCACTCCTAATGGGGTTTGGGGGGCCATATAGGATACTAGGAATTAAATCCAGGTTGGCAGTCTGAAAGACAGTTCATTACCCACTACTATCACTCCAGCCCTATATACTCTGCATTTCTGTCACTTCTGAATGTAGTTTTCTCAGTTATGTTTTCATTCTTTCTTGTGTTTTGTTGACTTGTAATTTCTTTGGGCTCACTAAACGTCCTCAGCATGGTCTCACTGCAGTCATTATCTTATGGTTAACCAAAATGGTTGGTGCTGGCAAAGCCTTCTGAGTTATTATTTTTACTCCTTGAGCTGTGTAGTATGTGGGGAGGGGGAGGGAGGTAGGGAGGGGGAGAGAGATAGAGAAAGAGAGAGAGGGAGAGGAGAGAGAGAAAAGAGAGAGAGAGAGAGAGAGAGAGAGAGAGAGAGAGAGAGAGAGAGAGAGAGAGAGAGAGAGAATTCATTGTGTTTGTTGTGCCCTGGCTGAGCTAAAAGTAAACCTTTGTCATTTGTGTGTGTGTGTGTGTGTGTGTGTATGTGTGTGTGTGTGTGTTCATTGTGCTTGTTGTATCCCTGCTGAGCTAAGGGTAAACCTTTGTTATTTATCCCCCTGGGAGGCTCTGCAGGATTATGCTGTTTTTTACCTGTCTTCATCCAATGACAGGAAGTATAGAGATGCCAAACAACATTGTCACATAGGTCAGGAGACATGGAGGTGTCTTGCTGAGAAGATGGCACAAGGGATTAGGCATAGAGGCTGCCAGGGTCCATTTGGAAGGGAGGGGAATCCACTTCTCTGAATCACAGAAGGCTACAGAGATAGTTTCTATGAAACTAACCTCACCTGATGTTGGGAGGAGCAAGCAGAAATTCAACAAAGGGCATTTAAAAAATATGTGTACTTGTTTACCATTTAATGATTTATTAGACATTTAAAATATATATTTCATGTTTTATAGCATTTAACAGTCCTTTTTTTTTTTAATTTTCTATAAATGTGGTTTTCCAAAGTTGTTAGAGCAGGGTTCATTCATTCATTCATTCCTGTGTGCTGAGAGAATGCCCACCACCAGTACACAGCAGAGGGCGCTGTAGTGATGGAGATGAAGCAGCAAAGTAGCGGGTTGATTTTATTTTCCTTTTTAAACATGGAAGCGGTAGAGAATACTCTGACAGAATATAGCAGTTGTGTTAATAAAGGTTAACTACAGTCTCTTTAAATTTGTATCTTGTCTGAAGTGAAAGGGGAATTAAAGTATTCATGAACAAGAGTCAAGTGTTAGAAATGAAAATAGGATAAAGACCTTTCTTGGAATGCTTCCAATCCATAACTGTTTTTTAAGACTATAAAAAAAATATTTAATGCCGTAGATCAGGAGAAAAAAATATTCCAAGGTTATGGATCAAATCAGTGGAGAACATCATGGGCTTTTCATATAAGCTTCTTAGGAAAACAGGGGGGTGATAGTTATGCTTTTTTGGTAAAGAAACTTGCAGTTTAGATATATGTGTAGGGCCCGGAGAGATAGCACAGCAGCGTTTGCCTTGCAAGCAGCTGATCCAGGACCAAAGGTGGTTGGTTCGAATCCCGGTGTCCCATATGGTCCCCCGTGCCTGCCAGGAGCTATTTCTGAGCAGACAGCGAGGAGTAGCCCCTGAGCACCGCCGGGTGTGGCCCAAAAACCAAAAAAAAAAAAAAAATAGATATATGTGTATTCTGGACATGGGAGAGATAATATATTTTATATTTCAATTAGTTGAAAGTACAACAATTAGTTGTACTTCCTAGAATTCCTACCCATATGGCAAAATCTGTGGCATAGAAATTTTGAGGACTTGAGATTCAAATTTTAGACTCTAGGAGTATAGTTTGAAGAAAAGAAGAAAATACAGATTTTAATAAGTAAGGTCATGCTTACTTATGAAAAGACACATCCCATCATGCTTTTTTAGTTTGTCTAATTCCAGTGAAAGGCAGTATTATCTTTTTGCTTAATAGTAAAAAACAAAAACTTTATTGAAATGTGCTCCTTATAAAATTTACTGAGTTAACTGGAAGTTATTATGTTAAATGAAGTAAGCCAGAAGAAGGATAAATACAGAATGGTACCATTTATATATGGTATTTAGAATAACTGCATAAAAACAATGCAGTGGTCTCAAACACCATTGGCCCCAGAGTATAGTGAGAAGGAAAGAAACTGAGTGGAGAAGGAGAAACATAAATATGAAAGGATGGGGGCCAGGGACCAAGCAGTCTCAGGTGCATTGGTGAAAAAAATAAAAGGACAGAACTAAATATCCAAGCCAAAGTCAACAACAATGGAATCAAGAGACTCAAACTCTTAACAATCTAAACTTGAAATGGGCCTGCTATGCTGGCAGGTTGGGATACACTCTGGGAACATGGTGGAAGGAGGTCGACACTAGTGGTAGGATTGGCCCTGATTCATTGGATGTATGAAACCCAACTATGAAGGACTTTGTAAATCACAGTGGTTTCAATAACTTAAAGTCAAATAAAAATATATAATTGGCTACTTTTAAATATATTCACAGAAATGTACACCAGCTGTTAGCAGTCAGATGTCAAGAATGTTTCATCATGTCTTAAGAAACCTCATCATTCACTCTATCTTCTCATCCCCTAAGAAATGTCTTCTCTGGCTTGGTGGATTTGACTGTCCACATCAGGGTTTTTTGTGTGCTTGACTGCTTTTACCTAACATGCCAGTGGCCTTTCATCGATGTTGTTTCTAGTTTGTGTATTTTTCTATTGCATGGGCATATGCATTTTGGTTATCTGTTCATCAGCCAGTGAAATTTTATATTTCTTTTTGACTATTCTAATGCTATCATGAACATAGGTGGTTTCTATTCTCCATGTATTTTCATTTATCTTGAGTTGTTTAAAACTTGAAGTTGTGTTGTTGATCTTACGGTAACTATTTAACAATGTAGTCACTTGACAAAACTTTTCCTAAGTGATTGTACCATTTTACATTCCCATGAGAAATGTATTATGGTTCCATTTTCTTCACATTCTCACTAACTTTCTATTGTCTTTTTTTTTTTTTTCTTTAAATGGCTAACTATCCCAGTGAGTATAAAATGGTAGCTCATTGTGGTTTTGTTTTGTTTTTGTTTTTGGGCCACACCCAGAGGTGCTCAGGGATTACTACTGGTTCTGTGCTCAGAAATTACTCCTAGCAGACTCGTGGGACCATATAGGATGCCAGGGATTGAACTCGGTCGGGTCTGCCCCAGGTCAGCCACGATGCAAGGCAAATGCCCCACAACTGTGCTATCCCTCTGGCCCTCATTGTGGTTTTCTGAACATGTTGTACATCATTTCATATACTTGTTAATCATTCATATTTCATCGTTGGTAAATTTTGAACCTTTTGTCTATCTTTATTTGAGGTATTTGTCTTTTTTAATAGTAAGTTTTAAGAGTAAGTCATATTTATATATAATTTGAAAACATTTTCTCCTATTTTATAATTGTCTTATCATTTCCTTCATGGTATTATTTGTAGCACAAAAAATGTTCAATTTATGAAGGAAGGGGCTCCAAAGCAGTGCTCAGGAGGTCCAGGAGACCCCTCACCCCCTTGGTTATTTTTAGCTAACTATGTCTGGAGCTCAGTGCAAAGCTCTGAGGATGTGCTACTACTTTAGCCCTGTGGCACACAGATTACTCAGGCCAGACTGATGATGCTTGAGGGCTTGCAGGACTGTGCCTGGCAATGTTTGGTAGGACCATGGGGTGCCAGGGATCAAACCAGGATTAGCCATTTGCAAAGCATGCACCATTATCTATCATTGTATTTGCGTATTATATCCAGAATTACTGCTGTGTAAATTGTCTTTTGAGAGTTATAATTCCTACTCTTGCAAATGTATGACCTCTTTTGAGTTTATTATTTTTTGTATAAGATGTGAGGTAAGATTTCAACTTCTTTTTTAAAAAAATTTATTCTTGGGGCCAGAGCAATAGCACAGCAATAAGGCATTTGCCTTGCACACAGGTGATCCAGGATGGAAGGTGGTTCAAATCCTGGCATCTCATATGGTCCCCTAAGCCAGGAGCGATTTCTGAGCTCAGAGCCAGGAGTAATCCCTGAGCGTCACTGGGTGTGGCCCAAAAAAACCCAAAACAAAACAAAAATATTCAGTCTTCTCATTTCTTTTTGTCTGTTTATTTTTTGGTCACACCCAGCAGCGCTCAGGGATTACTCCTGGCTCTGCACTCAGAAGTCACTCCTGGCAGGCTGGGGGGCCATATGGGTTGCCAGGAATCGAACCGAGGTCTATTGGGGTTGTAAGCATGAAAGGCAAACGCCCTACTGCTGTGCTATTGCTCTGGCCCCAAGACTTCTCATTTTAAGCATGAAATGTTTTTCTGTGAGATGTATATTTTTTTAAATTATAGTTGTCAAGATTGAGCCTCATACTTCTATTCTTAAATTTATTCCAAGTTATTTTATTCTCTTATAATTATGAGTAAATTGGATTTTTTAGTGTCACATTCAGATTTTTCATTGCAAGTGCCTAGACATGCAGTTGATTTATGGATGTTGATCTTGTTTTCTTCAACCCAGTTCAACTTGCTTAGTTCTAATATCTTTAAAGTAAGTTACATTGATTTTAAAAAATATATATAGCATGATGTCATTTGCAGTTTATTTCATTACAGTATAGTTGCCTCTAATTTTCTTTCCTTTTTTCTTTTTTGTTTTGGTTTTATATTTTTGGACTATACCTAGCTCTGCACTCAGGAATCACTCCTGGCAGGCTCAGGAAACCATATGGGATGCCAGGAATCAAATCCAGGTCAGCAGCATGCAAGGCAAGTGCCCTATCCACTGTGCTATTGCTCCGGCCCTATTTTTTTTTTTCATAATTGTTTAATTACCTTGGCTAGACTCTTTAGAGGTACAAGGGCTTCTTTTTTTTTTTTTTTAAGAGAGAAAGGAAAAGGGAGAGGGAGAGTAGAAGAGAGGGGTGAGAATAAGAGGGGAGAGAGGACTAGAGAGAGGGAGAGAGGCAGGGAGGGGAGAGAGTTGGAGACAGGGAGGAGAGGGAGAGGAAAGAGGAAGAGGGAAGAGAGGGAGAAAGGCTTGGTGAGAGAAAGGGTAGTGGAGAGAGGGAAAAGGTGGGAAAGGCAGGGAGAGGGAGAGAGAGGGAAACAGAGAAGAAGAGAGAAAGAGAGAGGAAGAGGGGAGACAGTGAGAAACTGGGAGAAAAGGTGAGAAAGGGAGAGGAGAGAGGGAAAGAACAAGGGATTCTTAAACTTTTTCACTCATGACCCTTTTTTGCCTGAGAAATATGACAAGGCAAGTGTTATTTACAACACCAGGATTCAGTGCATGTTTGAGTTTGAATTAATTTTTGGTCACTGAATGTTTCTTTTGCTGTTGCTCGTGTGTGTATATGATCTTCACATTCAGTTCTGAGTTGCAGGGCCATGTGGGGTGATGACCCACAATTTAAGAAGCAAAGATTTAATACACTATAGAGTAAAAGTGCTGGGAGCAGTCATCCTTGTTTACGAGAATGATATTAAGTGTAGGTATTTGTTTTAAATACTTTTTAACAGATTGAGGAAGTTCCTGTTTATTCCTAGTTTGCTGGAAAAAAAATTTTTTATAGCATGTAAGGGTGTTGAATTTTGCCAAATGCCTTTTTTCATCTATTAAGATCATTCAGGTTTTGTTCTTTATTCTAATAAGTCATATGTCGGTGATTGATTGTCAGATGTTCAATCAGTCTTGTATTCCTGGGATTTTTATATCTATATTCACAGGAGATACTGATCTATAGTTTATTTTATGATATCTTTCTTTAGTTTTGGTTATTAGGTTGTTTCTAGCCTCAAATAATGAGTCTGGAAATGCCCCTTTCTGGGATTTAAAAATAATTTGTCAAAGAGTAGGGCTGATTTCTTAGTATAATTACTTTATTTAAGCACCGTGGTTACAAGAATTGTTTATGATTGATTGAGTTTCTGTCATAGAATGTACACCATCCTTTACCAGTGTACTTTTCATGGCATCACTGGCCCAGGTTTCCTCCTACCCATGTACCCCTGCTTTTCTCTGTGGCCAGTCAGCATTTTACTTCTCTCTCTCTCTCTCTCTCTCTCTCTCTCTCTCTCTCTCTCTCTCTCTCTCTCTCTCTCTCTCTTTCTCTCTCTCTCTCTCTCTCTCTCTCTCCCCCCCCCCTTCTCTCATTTTTTTTTTTTTTTTGGTTTTTGGGCCACACCCATTGACGCTCAGGGGTTACTCCTGGCTATGCGCTCAGAAGTTGCTCCTGGCTTCTTGGGGGACCATATGGGACACCGAGGGATCGAACCGAGGTCCGTCCAAGGCTAGCGCAGGCAAGGCAGGCACCTTACCTCTTGCGACACCGCCCGGCCCCCCTTCTCTCATTTTTGACACTGTGCTTTACACTATTGTTAAGGAAGGGGGACCAAGCATGTCAGTTTCTCCTCTTTTAGCACCGAATTTAGCACCACAGTGATTAGTGCCAACCATCATTGTGATAATGGGCCCTTCTCTACCCTAACTGCACTCACTGCTCTTGTGGCAAGCTTCCTACCATGGACTGGTCCTTCTGTGACCCTCATCTCTATTGTCTCTGCATATTATTACATTGTCTTTTATTTTTCTTACATTCCACAAATGAATGAGATTATTTTATGCCTGATCCTCTCCCTCTGACTTATTTCACTTAGCATAATAATCTCCATCCATGTATAAGAAAATGTTATGATTTCATTTTTTTCCTAACAGCTGCATAGTATTCCATTGTGTACATGTACTACAGTTTCTTTAGTCACTCATCTCTTCTCAAGGCACTTGGATTGTTTCCAGATTCTGGCTATTGTAAATAGTACTGTAATGAACATAGGAATGCAGAGAGCTTTTCTACATTGTGATTTTATGTTCCTAGGGTATATCTTAGAAGTGGTATTGCTGCATCATATGGGAGCTCAATTTCCAACTTTCTGAGAAATATCCATATTGTTTTCTAAAAATGCTATACTAAATGGTATTCCCACCAGCAGTGGCGAGAGCCCCCTTATCCCCTTTCATTCATGCCAGCACTGGTGGTTGTTCTTTGTGATGTGTGCCAATCTCTGTAGTGTAAGATGCTACCTCATTGTTTTGATTTGCATCTCCCTGATGATTAGTGATGTGGAAATGTCTATTCATTCTCTCTATTTTGGGGTAGGGTTAGATTTTTTTCTTACTAAGTTCTATCAGTGCCTTATATATCTTAGATATTAATCCCTTATCTGATAGATAATGGGTGAATAGTTTCTCTCACTCTGTGGGTTGTCTTTGTGTCCTAGTCATTGTTTCCTGGAAGTGCAGAAGCTCATCAGTTTAATGTTATCCCATTTGTTTATCTTTGCTTCCAGTTGCTTGGATAGCTTTGTTTCATTCTTGGGCATGTATTTAATTTCAGTGTCATGGAGTGGTCTGCCTATGTTTTTGTCTGTGGACCTTATGGTTTCAGGTCAGATATAAAGATCTTTAATCCATTTTGATTTGATCTTTGTGCATAGTTTTAAAGAGAAGTCTAAGTTCAGTTTTTTGGAAGTAGTTGACAGTTTTTCCAGCACCATTAGTTGAAGAGACTTTCTTTGCTCCAAAGACTAATTCTTAAATGGTGGCATTTACTAGTAGTTCCTTCTGGACCCAGTTTTGTTAAAAGTTTCAAATTTTTTAGTGACTGTAAAGATCACGTCAAAATAACAAATATTAATACTATTGTAAATATGTTACCTAACTCATAATGATAATTAGATAGATAAATAAAATTGTTCTTTCCTTGTTAGTAATCTTCATGTTATTTTTTTTGTCTTGAATGCTGGTTATGTTTTCTAGGAAGATGTCCACCTAAATCACATAGTTTGTATGTTCATAGAATTATTTTATGATTTATACTTGAATGCTACTGATGCTAGCCACTTTTTAATTTTAATACATTTTTCACTTTCTATTTCCCTTGTAGGGTTGATTTCTTTATCCCAGGAGTGTCTGTGGTTGGTGGCTTCTCAATATGCTCCAGCCCCAGACTGTTAGAACAGGAGAGAATGATAGAATTGGCAGTGAAATATGCGAACCACCCTCCTTCCCTCTGGATTCACAATCAGGTGAGCAAACTGCCTGTTTTAACTTGGAAATTTGGGCAGCTCTGCCTTGTATAGAATTTGTGTCCAGCTCACTAGTATCCTACCAAAGGAATCTAGGCTTTGGTAAAAGGATGCCTGCTTACAAAGATTTCTCTTGCATCCGATATTCAGATTCTGGAAGGTCAACAAGACTGAAATGTGTATGGATATGTGGGGGCAGGAGGAGAAAGAGGAAGGTATTAGGTGTGCTTAAGGTTATTTCTGGCTCAGTGCTCAGGGGACTATATGTGACTATATGTCATGGATTAAACCAGGGTCAACAGCATGCAAGGCAAGTGCCTTCATCTCTGAATCCTTTCTCTAGTCCGAGGCAGAATCTTTTTGAAGCATTAAATTTAATTCAAAGGTACATGGGGATCTGGGGATCTTTTTTGGGTTTCCAAAAAATGTACGGTCAAATACTTTTGGGTTAAAACATTTCTCTTTGTAAAGATTTTAAAAATTGACTCTCTCTACCTATATCATGTCTTATAGTAAATCCGCAAATAAAATTATTTTGTCGTACATTAAAAATAATCTTTCCATCATAATTTGGAGGGGGAAATAGTGTCTATATACATGGCAAGCTGAGCACTGTCTAATCCCCGGTACTGTTGTCTCTATATTGTCTCTGAGTATATGGCGCAGTCTCTGGAGAGCTTGTCACTGTTGATCCTGAGAGAGAATTTACATTTGCTGTTAATAACTCCTGCTTCAACATGGGCTCAACACAGCCAGCCACAGGCTGCCTGTCATTATTGCTGGAATTCTCAACAAAGAATGTGCTCAGAACAGATAGTCCTCTTTGTTTTTGATTATCCTTTTTGTTTTTGACTATCTGCTCTGTATTCTCTGTCATCGTTTCCACTTCTAGCATGCGCCTTCTGTATTTACCAAGGAACTCCATCCTACAAAAGCTATTTCCTTATTCCCCAAAGCTTACCCCCCAAAGAATGGACTGTATAGATAGGACTTCCCCAATAGCACTCCTACCTCCTTTTCCTGGAAATGATCAAGAATCAACAGAAAAAAACAATGCAAAAGCTCCAACTTTATTTTCTGCAGAATTTGGAAACACACTCCAGTCTATTTGACAGAGAATTGCTGAATTCCATAGGAACCACATGGGAACAAGCAAGAGACAGACAGAGAGAAAAAGAGAGAATGCACAGAATAGTAGACCTCTCAGAGCACCAATAGAAAGCACAAAGGAGTGGGGATGAAGGCATAAATGTGCTCTCTGGAGACTTTTACATTTACATTTGTTAAGTAGAACTCCAGTATATGGGATGTAAGCCTTCTTCAGGCTCCAAAAAAGACTATTAGAGAAACTGAAATTCAGGAGTTTCAGGTCCTTGAGGAAGTATATGAAATTGAGGAGTTACAGGGCCTTGAGAAAGTATATGGCATGCCTCCAGGCATAACATGAAGAAAGGAAGGCATGGTACAGACAAACAGAAAAAGGACCTGGGACACATGTCTTTTATTAGAGGTCATGATGGAGTGTTTGGGTTCTGGGGCTAAAGCAGAATTGGTCCATTAGAATCAAAGAGGATAAGCTCTACTGGGTTTGTTATCTAGAGATGAGCAGGAGAAGTCTCGGGAGACAAGGGCAGCTCCTTATCACAGGGCTGTTGGGAAAGCCATATCTGGCACTTGCATTTACTTGTGGCTCTACAGGCTGTTAACGAGGGCATGTGTTTGCATCTGTGGCTAGTGTCGGTTTGAGGCCACCCGCAGACTGTTTGATAGAAACAGAAATGAATGCTAAGGCAGCAATACCATGGAATAGCTTTGCTAAATTCTCAGCATAACCATTTTCTGCAAATGGGTGTGGGAATAAGGTTGAGTTCAAGGTTCCATCTAGACACAATTAGGCTGTTAGGAAATGGTAAACAAAGAGCCACACAGATAATCAATGTCAGTAGGAAGCTATAAGTCCCACTGGTGGCTGCAGAGAGCTTTTGTGTTATGGAAACCAGCTAGCATAGGACACTTCCTTGGCTCATCATAGTTGGTCCAGGAAGGATCCTTATTTATCTTAGTCCCATAAAAGAAATCAAAGATATGAGTAAGTGTAGCCATTTGGTATATTCATGGATTAGAACACTCAAGAGAACTAGGAATCAGTTCTTGAATTAATAGTGATGTCACAATAGCTACCGGAACGTTAGCAGGGCTTTTTATAGATATGTGCAGATTGGTTCTAATATGTACATAGAAGAGGAAAAGAAAGTAGAGTTTTTATTTTAAATTTAAAAGGCTTTTTTTTTTGGGGGGGGGGGGGAGTTGGGGCCATACCTGTCAGCTCAGGAATCATTCCTGGCAGGGCTCAGGGCACCATATGTAGTGTCTGGGATTGAACCCAGGTTGACTGTGTATAAGACTTGTGCCCTATTTACTGTTCTATCACTCTGGAATTTGCGAGTAGAATTTTAAAACAGTTTGGAAGAAAGAATAAAGTGGTTCTAAACACATTACTCAAATATCATTGCAGTAAAGCTACAGTAGTCAAAATAGTATGGTATCAGTGAAAAGACAGATGCATAGATCAAGGGAACAGAATAAAGAACTCAGCAATTTATATCATTTGATTTTTGACAATGAAGTGCCAAAGTAATTCAGTGGAGAAGGCATAGACTTACCAGCAAGCAGTTTTGGAACTATTGGGTCTTATCAAAGAAAGGGATGCATAAGAGAGGCTGGCAGGCAGGAGAAATTATCAGAGGTCATTTGGGAAATTATCTGGAATTTGTCTGTATATATGCTTTAAGAAAGCAGTTTTGATCTCAATTTTATACTTTAAAAAATTCTCAAGAGGCCAGAGTGATACTATAGTGGGTCGAGTGTTTGCCTTTGCATGCAGCTGACCTGGATTTGATCCCCAGCACCCCATATGGTCCTCTGAGTACTGCCAAGAGGATTCATGAGTGTAAAGCCAGGAGTAACCTCTGAGCAGTGCTGAATGTGTTTCCCAAACAAACCAAGATCCAAAAAGCAACCCTCTCAAATGAAAATAAGCAGCAGATTTTTAAAATAGGCAAAGGATTGAACAGATATTTCACTAAAAGGGTACTAGAGGGAGTATAGAGGAGTTAAGACATTTGCTTTGATCCCTAGCACCAACTGTAATCTCCCAAGCACCACCAGAAGTAGCCACAGAACACTGCTAGGTAGGTAGGAACCACAACTCCCTATCCCCTAGAAGCATGTATGGGTGCAAATAGGAAGTGAAAAGGTAGTCATTATCATTAAACGTTGGAAAAATGCAGATTAGAGCCATATATAGTGGTATACCTCTACCTGCATAACAGAATAAACAAAAGTTAAAATGTTGATATGTCAACTGTAGTCAGTATTCCGAACAAAAGGGAACTCTCTTGTTTTGCTTATCTCACTTGCTAGCAGGTAGGTAAAAATACCACAGGCATTCTGGAAAACATTTTGACAGTTTCATATGAAGTCAAATATATAATTTAAGTTCCAGTTCTGGTATTTTTCTTGGAGAAAAAAATAACAACTTTGTTGGAATTAAAGCCTGTATTTGAATGCTGTTAGCAGTTCTAGTCATAAATACCTACAAAATAAAAGCATTTTACAAAGACTGGAAACAAGTGTAAGATCCCACAATAGGTGAATGATAAACACACTGTACTATAATCAGCCCACATTTTGACCCTTGTCCTGCAGCACAGAGGGGTGAACTTCTGATGTACCCCAAATAAGTGGATTCAGAGACCTCCCTGTTGAGTGTCAGAAGCCAGTCTCCAAATAATCTGTCATTTTTATCTCATTCTAGAACATAAAAGTACACAATGGAAAAACCGATATCAGATGCTCATAGGCCTCTGGAGTGAGCATGCAGGATTAGAGCTTGAGGGAGAATTTATGGGTGATGAGAGTGTTGTATATCTTGACAAAAGTGGTAGTTAGTACAAATCTGTCTTAAAAATTCATAGAAGAAATGAAACAATACAATGGTTTAAATGGGGGTTGTCGAGAACACTTTAGATCTTTGAGTATAGCAAGGAGAAGGAAAGAAATTGATAGAGGAGGAGAAACACAAAATGGAAGGATGGGGGGCAGGGGCCAAGAGGACTCAGGTACATTGGTGCTATTATGAAAGTACAGAACCAATATCCAAGCCAAAGTCAACAACAGTGAAATCATGAGACCATGATTTTGGTAACAACCAAAACTTAAAAGTGGGTCTAATATGCTGGCAGGCTGGGGAGCCAGGTAGGGAGTTGTATGGGATGCGCTCTGGGAACACTGGTGGTGGTGGGAATGGTCCTGAAACATTGTATGTCTGAAACACAACAAATAGGAAATTTGTAAATCACAATGGTTTCAATAAAAAAGAGAGAAAGAGAAAAATAAGTCATAGAGCCATATACCAAAGAGGGAAATATCATTTTAGCTGGAGGTCATTTTGAAAGTAAAAATATAAGATGCGCTCATATATACGCAACAGTCTCCTGTAGTTTTCATGTCACCAGGTGTCCTTTCAGGACCGCTGCCTGCCTGCCTTCACATTCCCTTTGTAAGTGGATGCAGCCACATCTGACTTCCTTTGGCGTAGCCTCAACTGCCTCCTCCCCCAGTGGGAGTCTCCTTGGACTTTGTACCCATCACTGTCTCTGGCCACCCTCAGAGTATTTCATAGATGCCCTACGGGTGGGACCAGCCAGATGTTCCGGTGTCCCCATGCTCAGGGTCACAAGGAGCTCAGCATCTGAGCTGCCTGTGTGTGAACCTTCCTCCGGTTGTCAGCTTCCCTCTTGACCTGCCTGTTCCCGGTCCACAGCGCCCTGCTTGGTTTCATGCCTCATTGGCATTTTAATGGAGGAACTTACTCAAGGAAATCTCCGAGAGGGCTGCTCGAAAGCACAGCCTAATTGTACTGCCTGCTCAGCTCTGCCTGTGGGGTTTCACTCAGCCTTTATGAGGGCGAATTGTTCTTGGAACCATTCTCAGGTGTCTCTTTTCCTCCTGAGGATTTGTCTTATTAAGCTTTTAGGGTGGACAACGGACGCATGAGTGTCTGGGTGGCTGTAGACTGCCCCGTGGGGACATGAGATAAAGTGCTATAAATGTCTTCCTTTATTTTATCTGCTTTGGCTCAGGCTCCTGGCACTGCAAAGGGTTCTAGACAGCTATTGTACGCTGGGCTCCAAGTACCAGGGAAAGCTTGTTTACTTTTTGCAAATAGAAAGTTTACAGGCAGATGGGATTCAATGCCACGTATGGAAGGCAATGTGCTTTACTTCATCTTCTGACCAAAGAGATTTTGAATCTTGTGTTCACACAGCTCTGGTCGCTTATTTTGATCTACAAGAGACGGAAAGTGATTTTTGATTTTTTCCAGGTGCTGGAACATTAGAAACTTAAGTCTCCTAAAGATTATTTTGTCACTAAGGAGATGACAGACTTTGGGGGATTTCATTTCTCCTAGGAAAAGGTTTTCCTGCCAACTTTGGGGTTGAAAAGACTCTGGTTTCTAAAAACAATAACCAAAGGCATTGCTTGTTGTCATTGCTAAGTATGCTGATGAGGACCATTGGAAAAAAATTATTCTTCTTTCATCTCCTAGTCTCCTTTAATTTCTTTTACTGAAGAGAGAAGGAGCTATGCAGACGTGTGTGTGTGTGTGTGTGTGTGTGTGTGTGTGTGTGTGTGTGTGTGTGTGTGTGTGTGTGTGTGTGTGTGTGTTGGGGATGGGCAGGAGACAGAAGGGAAGTCCATCCTTAGTGTTGGGCAGAGGTCCTGCATCTGAGAGGTATTTTCAAGACTTGCTGGGACCAGGGTTACAAATCCTGGATTTTAGTTAGTACTCTGTTGGAATGAGTCCTTGCAGCTAATTTCTTTAGTCAAAAATGAGAAATCAGACAGGGGTTAAGGCATTTGCTTTGCATACAAACAATCCCAGTTCAAATTCAAACACTGTCTATGGTCCCCTGAGCACTTCTAGGAGTGATCCCTAAGCACAGTGTCAGGAGTAAGCCATGAACACCATTGGGTATCACCTAGCCCCCCGTTTCTCCCAATTGAGAACACACTTAGCCTCATACATGTAAAAATTTCCGACATAAGTTTGACTTAGGCTTCTCCCTACCACTCCCCACCTTCAGAGAAAGGATTTTCATTCACTTAACAGTTCTTTACCAAAAGGGACTGGGATTGTAAATTCCAATAATTTTCCCTTTCCCTTTAGATGTGCTCTAAGATTAGTTCTTCTCTAAATCATGGAACCTCAAATTAAGAGCAAAGCAAAAAGTACTTAGCATCGACTTGCAAGCAAGGTGCCAAAATGTGATTATGGACTTCAGGGAGTGCTAATAAGTGTGTCATTACCTCTTAGGAAGACATTTGTCTGGTTGATTGTTTTGGGGGGTGTGCAACAGACCAAAGCTATTCTCCAAATGCAGCTTTCCATAGCAGGGGAAGCAGGCATCTATCTCTTTTAGTCTTCAGTGACAGCCACAACCCTGTTATACAGAGCATGGCAGACATGGGGTGTGGGTGCTGTTGCCCAGGGCACTTGTTGCTCCCCATTTTCTAGAGGCAGCCACAGAGGCCCAATATACTTATGGGGTTGGCTGATTAAATTTCAGTCTTTTAACTTCTAGATCAGCACGCTGGTCTCCAATCTTGGGACTCTCAGCCTGATCAGAGACATTATCTCCTTTTGAGAATTATCCAAAGATGAAATTTACTATTCATTTCATTAATAAACAGAGAAACTTTATAAAGAGAACTTAATCGTGTTGTTAATGCAAAGGAGAAGTAGAGGAAAGTGAGTTTTGAGCAAGACAATATATGTAAAAGGTTGAACACTTCAAATCTAGAAGGCAGCATGGGGGATTGGCTGCTTGCCTCTATGGGTTTACTGTGAGTACGGTGTCTGGGAGGAATGTCTTATAGGCTGTCAAGGAAGAAGGACCGGGTCTTCATGTGACCAACCAGGATATAGTTTTCCAAACTGCCAACACATTTAGTGAAGGTTGGAAGTCACTGGAGAGGAAGTTGGCCTCGAGACTATATTCTGGAAAATTTAGACTGCATTAGATCCAGGTGAAAAATACTTGACAGATTTTGTAAATCACATTCAGACCTTGGGCAGAGGAAATATGACTCAGTGGTAGAAACCCCGAGTTCGATCCCCAGCATCATAACCAAAAAGACTTTAAGTCTATTTTTGGGTCATGATTTCCAGTTAGTGTCTGTACCATAGGCCATTCTGCTCAGGGCAGTCCTGGACTTGCAGGAGTTGGAGCTACACCAGACTAACTCTTTGAATTCAAACCGAGTTAAAGCTTGTGCTGGTGTCTGTACACACACCCACTATTGCTGGGTAAAATTGCAGGAGCCAATAAAAAAAAAACAAAAAACGACTCTTAACATTGCTACAGCTACTGTTAGCTAAGTAGGAGCAGCTCTTAAGCACCACTAATGACCTAGTACCTCTGGGATCTCTCCTCCTGCCCTCCAAGCATCCAATGGATTCTGCAGGGTCTACTATAACAATAAGAAAGTGTCACTGCAAGTTTCCAACACAAACCTGTCAGGGTACTTGTATAGAGTAGTGCCTTTCAGTTGCTGAGTTTCCTCTATGAGTGGCCTCACTAGTTAGAAGGTGCTTTATCTGGTTGCAAAATATATAGTTCCCTGCTCTTCCTGTGAAGTCCTGCAATGGTTGGGACTCTAGGGTTATTATCCCCAGCACCAGGCCTGGCCAAAGCCTCAGTAGTAGAACTAGCTGGGTCCTGCTAGAGAGTCTAGTAGGAAGCCTTGCACCCAGCAGTCAGTTCTGATGAGCCCAAAGCAGCTAGCATTGTGACACTGCCCCATCTGGCCTCTCCCAGCTCATGGCTTTGATCAGAACACAGGTATAGTACTCTGCCAAGCCCATACTTGGACCTGCCTTCCTCTTCAGGGACCTCCACCACTTTCCCAACTCCTACCTAAAAGGTGCACACACAGGGCAGAATTACCGAAGTGGTTGGCTTTTTTTGGTACCAGAGCAGCCTAATCAACCAGGCAGAACAGCCAATGGAAATGAAGAATAAAGCCAATACCCCTAATCAGTCTTCAGAGATGGACGCTTGTTCTTGCACTAGAGAACATGGTGTTCGAAGGCCTGTGCTAAGGGGACTAACGTTAGCATTCTTCTTCCCTGCCCTAGTGTGCGCTCGGCTCTGAAGTGGCCTTGAGAGTAGGTGGAGAGTTCTGCTTTGACCCCCAACCTACAGAAACCTCAAGAAACCTCGTGTTGATTGCGGGGGGAGTCGGCATTAACCCTCTGCTTTCCATCCTGCGGCATGCGGTGGATCTCCACAGAGAGCGAGTGAGCAAAGGAAGTGGCTACGAAATAGGGAGGATCAGACTCTTTTACAGCGCCAAGAATACCAGCGAGCTCCTGTTTAAGGTAAGTAATGAAGACCTGTTGCACATGGTGGCAGAAAGCCTCCTCTCAGCTCTATGGCTCTCACCAGTTACAACTAAAAGCATCGGAAGCTTCACATGCTCCCATAAAGATGAACCAACACATCCTACTCAGACAGTTTTACAAGGCCAAGCACTGAGGGAGCTCCCAGAGAAAGGGCAGGAGCCGGGGTATAAAGGGCCTAAATCTGGAGGCACTGAGAAGTCTCAGTGGAGCTGAGCTTTTAGAGAATCAAGGGGCTTCGGGGCTGCAGGA
This sequence comes from Suncus etruscus, assembly GCF_024139225.1. Classification (NCBI taxonomy): domain Eukaryota; kingdom Metazoa; phylum Chordata; class Mammalia; order Eulipotyphla; family Soricidae; genus Suncus; species Suncus etruscus. The sequence goes on along the minus strand of NC_064867.1, from coordinate 24,298,278 downwards.
GTAGGTGAGACGCCATAGTTTGAGGCCCCATAGTCGGGACCCAGCTGCGTAAATGGAGCCCCCACCTCCCAATCGCCTCTGTTGAAATTAAGTATATTTGATGGTGAATGCTTTCACTCTGGATTGCTCTGCAGCTGCGAGAATGAACAAAAGAATAAAAACAGTTAAAAAGACACAACTGTGGTCAGTGAAACTGCTGCCTAATTACCAAGGCTTGAGAAAAAGGGAAAAGATAAAAAACAAAAACTTGTGTAGAGTAAGTAATCATGCCTGTTAGCATATTCAGATTTCAGTGAAAGCCCTATAGCCCGACTAGCCCTCTGCCCTCCACACGCCGGCCGGCAGAAATTGAGTGGAGAGTGTCCGTTCACCCCTGACGTGTGCGGAATGGGAATGGAGGGGTGGCGGTGGCGAAGGTTGGTACACATCTGTTTTGATTTTTCCAAAATTGTAGTGTGACCAAATCTGTTTGACATTCCAGAAAAATATCCTCGATTTAGTAAATGAATTTCCTGAGAAGATTGCATGCAGTTTGCATGTTACCAAGCAGACTACACAAATCAGTGCTGACCTCAAGCCATACATCACGGGTAAGTCCCTGCAGCTGTTTTGACTGAATATGTGCCGTTGTTTAGTCATTCGCCATGCTGGTCCAGTGTGTAGATGCTTTTACCTTGGGAATTCCAGCTGGAAAGGTAACTTTCCAGTGGAGAGAGGTTTAGTTTCATTTCAGGAAAATGTGAAGATTAAGTTGTTTTGGGGCCACACCTGGCAATAGTTAGGGGTTTACTCCTTCCTGGCTCTGCTCTCAGGAATTACTCCTGGCGATGCTCAGGGTGCCATTTGGGATGCCAGGGATAGAACCTAGGTCAGCCATGTCCAAGGCAAAGGCCTCGCCTGCCATACTATCCATTAGCCACAAGTTGCATAGACTTGCCATCCATAGAGCTTCTGCCACCCATGTTAAAAATACTTATTCCTCCATGCTTCATCCCTTTAGTCTGCATACAAAGGATTTATAGTCTAGCTTTAGCTAAGTTGATTCTGCTGTCCTTTTCATTCATGGTAATCTAAATTACTGGTGGCTTCTGCTCAGGAGGATTCTTCATCAGACTTTATTTGTCTGGAGGCTGTTCTGAATCTCTACCAAACATCAGTAAGCTAGCCTCCTAAAGAGTACGCTAGAATGAGTTTCCTAGCTTTGCATGTCACCACATTGGGTAACCTGTGAAAGCCACTGCTGTAGCGTAGCCCTTGATACTACTAGCACCCTAGTGCCAGGGATCCCACTAAACTCACTAAACTTGTGCGACAGAAAATAAACACTTGCTGAGTTGTGCTTGGTACGTTCTCCTTGCATTACAAACATGTCGGGTTTAAGCTGATGTTTATTTTGTTCTGGTGGTTATTTTTGGCAGAAGGAAGAATAACAGAGGAGCAGATAAGAGATCAGATTTCCGAAGAAACTTTGTTCTATATCTGCGGCCCGCCTCTGATGACAGACTTTTTCTCCAAGCAACTGGAAAACAGCCAGGTTCCCAGAGAACACATCTGCTTTGAGAAGTGGTGGTAGGAAACAGGCAAAGAGAAAGAAATGAGCCATGGAATGACAAGGCGTTAACCTGAACTCAGTCTTATTTTTGAAGGCTGATAATTCAGTGACTTGGAAGAGAACAGAGAAGTCAGCTGACAGACTTCAGTGATCCACTTTTTTTTGGCAAAAGACTTTATTGAGAAAGCTACTTTTTACTAGTCTGGCTTTCTTTTATAAATGACTATTTGATTATCCTGTGCTAAACCTTGAATTGATCGGTAAAGACTTTCTCCTACGGAGAAAAGGACATCTCCTTACAACTAAATTAAATGAATATATGGTTTTATGTGTGGAGGATAGGCTATCTTTAAATTATTTAACAACAACCTGTATCTCTTTGATTCAGTAAAAATAAGTTAAACATACTCTTAATTCTGCATTGCGATTTCTTTACTTTCATGTCTTTTTGTATGAACCTGCACCTTTGTTTCTTTGAGCCTTCAAAGTTTTAGATTTGGAAATTGAGAACTTCTAGGAAAACTGCTTTAGGGACTTGGAGAATCAGCAGATTTACTGAACATGAATGAATATCCCAAGTCTATCTCTGGGCCTCTTGTTGGTTTCTTCTCCAATGAATCCCTTTGTGTGTTCTGTGTTTTGGCCACAGGCCTTCATGCATCATGTAAAGCCTGTGGCCTGTTTTGACAAAGGTGTGGATGACCGCTCTGTTCCATGTGGAATCTGCATAGCCAAACCAGGCTGCTTGGCTATGGGAATATGCTTAGGATTGATTGGGGTATCCCATTTTCAACTACTGTTACTCTACTGCTCATTTAGTCCTTTGCTGGCTTATTTCTGGCACCAGCAGTGTCTCCATTTGTTGAATGAGTGAAAACAACTAGCAGTGAACTCACTGACCCATGTCCTCCTTGTCTTGTTCTGTGCTCTGTCTGTCACCTGTATGTTGATCAGACATACCATACATAGTCCCTTGGAGGAAGAAAAGGCTTTGTGGAGCTGAACAGCAGTATGGAATGACTTTAAAGATCATTCTTTCTGCAGGAGTTTGTGAAAATATTTTTTTTCTTGTGACATGACACTTATTACCTACTAAACATGATAGGATGTGTCTGTATTGTCAAGTTTTTGTATTAGTATGAGCACTGTGTTCCACAGATAATGGGTCCAATAATACTGAGCCTTTCTCCAGTATTATATGAGGGGTTTAGCCTCCAAGGGGGCCTTCTATGAGGCCTGAGCACCTCTTCAGCACCATTGGGCCATCTGCAGGCCAATATGGAGCCCTGAGATAAGAGCGTTCCTTGGTTCCCTAGTCAGTAGTCTCTCTTTTTAAAAATTCCTATAATGTGTCAGAGATATATTATAAGGGTAGGGCACTTGCCTGTGATCTCTTGAACACATATGGTCTCCTGAGCACTACTAGTACTCATACTGATCCCTGAGCACAGACCCAGAAGTAAGCCCTGAACACTACCAAGTGTGAAGTGTGTACCCCTCTGACACTTTCCACCCCACAATCCCAAAAAAGTCTTACAGAGAGTTTCAAAAAACAAAACAAAACTCCCACATATCTGCCATCCAGCTTCAGTGACTCAACATTCTATCCCTTTTTATCTAATTCAGAACTTCTAAAAAAAAATGCATTTTCACCATCATGTTTTTATAGTTTAGTAATAATGTTAATGGTAAAGATTTGTGTCTACAGCATTTTGGCTCCACGTCTGCCACAAGAGTGCCTGTTTTTTTCTACCATTGTATCATATTCCCCCACTACCAACTCAACATCCCCACTCCACTTCTCATATTTCATTGCCTGTTGCTGGTATACATTGAATTAAATCCCAGTAATGATAACAAGTCACCTGTAGACCTCTCTAACAGGCTATAGATCATAGTTCCACAGACTTGCTTAGGTTTTGAGCCCAGCTTACTGTATTCTGATGATAATTTAAAGTGGTTCTCTAGCCTCGCCCTTCATGTAAACTGATATTGAATCTAGAGCTGCTTTGGATTTAGATTAAGGATTTTTGTTTTTGCAAGAGTAGATATAAACAATGATGTGTGCATCCTATTTCGTCACACAAGCATACAGATAATGTCTGATTAGTCAACTTTCAATGCTGATAAGATGGGTCAATGATTTCAGCAACTGTCTGTGATGCAGCCAACATAAAGCATTCTGTCAACCTTTCACAAGATCTTAGTAGATGCTAGTCCTTGCCTATTCCCTACTATTTCATTAAGGATTAATTTGCCTGACTTTTAATGCCCTGAAATGAGTTTGAATAGAAAAGACAGGTTAAAGTCATTCCCCGATTCTCTCCATCTGTAAATTAGCCTTTTATGTAGCTATCGAATCCTCTTAAAGATGACCAAGAAGATTTCTTTCACTCGTGTATTTTTTTATACGTGTGATTGTTTTCAGCTGTTGTGGTCACTTTTTCATGTTTGGCTTGTTTTGGGTTGTCCTTACTGTGTTAGTGGCTCACACTAATTCATAGGGGTGATGAAGTTTAGGGTTCTTATATTTGCAAAAGTGTTGTAATGATGGAGGAAAGGGAGGGTGTGTGGGGTTAGGAAGCCAGATGAGTAAGTGTTACAAGGATACAGTATTAGTTAGCCTGTCATTCAGATAAGACAGGAGAGGTGAACTTGGATTGGCCAGTATTGATTCAGCCACCAGTAGACCATTAGTAAGCAAGATGGTAGGACTAAAAATATTAAAGAGGCTTAAAAATAACTAAGAGGAAAGGAAAGGAACAATAAAAATAATGTTTTTAAAACATTGAATCACTGGGGTTGGAGAGAGCATGGAGGTGGGGTGTTTGCCTTGTTTGCGGAAGGACAGTGGTTCGAATCCTGGCATCCCATATGGTCCCTTGACCTGCCAAGAGTGATTTCTGAGCATAGAGCCAGGAGGAACCCCTGAGTGCTTCTGGGTGTGACCCAAAAACCAAAAACAAACAAACAAACAAAAAACCACATTGAATCACTGTGAGATACAATTCTTTTTATTTATTTATTGAGTTTCAGTCATACAATGTCCAACACCCTCCCTTCACCAGTACACATTTTCTAACACTGACATCCCATTTTGCCTATAAAGTTTGCCTCTTTCTCTCTCTCTCTCTCTCTCTCTCTCTCTCTCTCTCTCTCTCTCTCTCATCCTTTCTCTTCTTTTCTTTTTTACCTTTTAAGCGCTGTGGTTTGCAATATTGTTACTGAAAGGCTATCATGCATATCACTTTACCTCCAAAGCAATCATTTAATGAATAAGTTATCAAATATTTCAAACAGTTTTACTATAAAGGAAATGAAAAAGATGAGAATGATAGCTAGAAATGGAAGTGGAGTCTAGAAATCATTAATGTATTTCTTATTTTTATAAGAACAACTTTTTATCAAATTAAAATAGTTTAAGGTTTACAGAAGAATTGCAAAGATAGTACAGGGATCCTCTATCCTTATATTCCACTCCCACAATTATCAAGATCTCACATGATCAAATCATCTTCATTGAAACTAAGAAATGGTGCCTAGATCATTAACGAAACCATAGTTTTCGAAGATGAGGGAAATGACAGCCAGATTATATGAACAATATTGTCAATGGGACTCCAGATGGGGAGGTCAGCTTCTTTTTCTAGAGGATGATAGATTAACTGTTTATTGACTTCTACCCTGTGCAGCCACTGTTTGAAGACAGGAAAATAGAAAAAAGATTATCTTGAATATTTTGAGAAACTTTTTAAATTGAGGCTCTAATTACAAATAAGAATAATTTGTGGTTATTATCATTACTCATAATAAAAGAAATAGCTGTCTTCTGGAAAGAAATAGATTGAGGGGCTGGAGCTAGTACAGCAGGTAAAGCACTTGCCTTGCATGTGGCCAACTGGGGCTCCATTGTCAGAGATGATTGCATCATCTGTCATATGGTCCCCTGGCACTGCCTGGTGTGATTCCTGTATGCAGAGTCAGGAGTAACCCCTGAGCATTGCTGGGTCTGGCCCTAAGACAAAAAGGAGTATATTGACTACTTAGAATATTTCAACATGGGCCTGGAGAGATAGCACAGCGGCGTTTGCCTTGCAAGCAGCTGATCCAGGACCAAAGGTGATTGGTTCGAATTCCGGTGTCCCATATGGTCCCACGTGCCTGCCAGGAGCTATTTCTGAGCAGACAGCCAGGAGTCACCCCTGAGCGCCGCCGGGTGTGGCCCAAAAACAAAAACAAAACAAAACAAAAGAATATTTCAACATGAGAGGGAATATTTTGAGAGAAATTTTTTTCTTGTAGCTATTATTAATTGATAAACTGAGGAAGCTAATAACTGCTTGGGCTAGTCATTGAAATGCTGGTATTTTGGAAAGGTAGATTATTAGTGGGAAAGGTCATACAGATGTTTGGAGAGCCCTTAGGGCTCACTGTAGAGCTACAGATAGGCTTTTCTGTGCATGTGCGTATGCGGGGACAGGTGTTCACATGTGTTTATGTTTTCATGCATATGAGTACTTGAGTCAGTAATTGCCAAATGGTAGCCAATTGTGGGTGCATCTGAGATTGCTTTTTTTGTTTGTTTGAATGGGAGAATAGCAATTATTTTCCTTTCTGGTCATTGCAGATGATCACACACTGATAATTTAACCTGGGAGCTCTTATTTTCATTTGAGTCTAAGTAAAAGAAAAGTAGACTGTGATCTTCAAGAACTAGGGCTAACACTTGTTTTCAGTGTTATGCTTTTTCTTCTAATAACATGCATATTCTTTTTTTTATATCTTTAAGCACCATGATTAAAAACTTATTTGTAGTTGAGTTTTAGTCATAAAAAGTACACCCCCTTTACCTGTGCAACCTTCCTGTCACCAATGCCTCCATCTCCCCCACTTCCTGCCTATCTTATCTTCTCTCACTATCATTGTCATGATAGCTGTTAGTGTAGTTATTTCCTTAACTGCACTCACCACTCTTTGTGGTGAGCTTCATACCATGGGCCAGTCCTAGACCTCATCTCTATTGTCTCTGGGTATTATTAATATACTGTCTTTTACTTTATTTTTTGGTTTGGGGGCCACACCCAGCAGCGCTCAGGTATTACTCCTGGCTCTATGCTCAGAAATCGATCCTGGCAGGCTCATGGGACCATATAGGATGACTTGGATTGAACCTGGGTCCGTCACAGGTCATCTGCATGCAAGGCAAATGCCCTACCACTGTGCTATCGTTTCAACTCTGTCTTTTATTTATCTTAAATTACACAGATACGTAAGACTATTCATGTCTCTCTCCCTCTGATTTATTTTACTCAGCATAATAATTTTCATGTCCTTCCATATATAGTAACATTTCATGACTTCATTTTTCCTGATAGTTGCCATAGAATTCCTTTGTGAATATATACCATAGTTTCTTTAGCCACTCATTTGTTGTCAGGCATCTGGGTTGTTTCCAGATTCTGGCTTGTAAATAATGCTGCAATGAATATAGGTGTGAAAAAGGCATTTTTATATTATGTTTTTAGGTTCCTAGGGTATATCCCTAGGAGTGGTATTGCTGGATCATCTGGAAGCTTGATTTCCTGGTTTTTTTTTTTATGGTTTTTTTTTTTTTGAGGAATCTCCATATTATTTTCCATAAAAGCTGGACAAGATGGCATTTCCATCAACAGTGAATAAGAGTTCCTTTCTCCCCACATCCCCGCCAGCACTGATTGTTCTTGTTCTTTGTGATGTGTGCTAGTCACTGTGGCATGAGATGGTTTCTCATTGTTGTTTTGATTTGCATCTCCCTGATGATTACTCATGTGGAACATTTTTTCATGTGTCTTTTATTATTTGTATTTCTTCTTTGAAGAAGTGTCTGTTCATTTCTTCTCCCCATTTTTTGATGGAGTCAGTACCTTGTATATCTTACATATTAACCCTTATCTGATAGGTATTGGGTTAATAGTTTCTCCCATTCTGTGGGTGGTCTTTGTATCCTAGTCACTATTTCCTCTGAGGTGCAGAAGCTTCTCAGCTTAATATAGTCCCATCTGTTTATCTCTGCTTCCACTTATTTGGACAGTGGTGTTTCCTCCTTGATGATGCCTTTAGTCTCAATGTCATGGAATGTTTTACCTACGTGTTCTTTATTTCCAGGTCTGATATCAAGGTATTAATTAAAGGTCTTTGATATTAAAGGTCTTGATATTAAAGGTCTTTAATCCATTTGAATTTGACTTTTGTGTATGGTGTTAGATGGAGGTCCGAGTTCACTTTTTTGCATAATATGCACATATTTCAGGTCTATGTGGTGTTGGCTTCATTAGTGATGATTCCTACCAATCCACCATCACAGCAGACTTGCACACTCAACAGGTTTTATGCTTAGAAATTCTGGTTTTCCTAGAATTTCCCTAGAAATTCAGTGGTGATTTTGGTCCAGTGTGTCCTGAACTCTTATAAACCAATTAACCTAACTTAGTTTGGTTCATTTCTTCAGTGTGCCCATCTTGTAATTTATGTTTTTCTACACCTGAGCACATCAAACTTTTGTCTATCCCCTTGTTCTTTTAAAATGTTGTAAAAAGTGGGGGGTGGGGGCTGGAGCGACAGCACAACAGTAGGGTGTTTGCCTTGCACACGACCAATACAGAACAGACCCCGGCTTGAATCCCTGCATCTTATGTGGTCCTCCGAGCCTGCCAGGAGCAACTTCTGAGTGTAGAGCCAGTAGTAACCCCTGAGTGTCATCAGGTGTGAACCTCCCTTCCAAAATAATGTAATAAATATTATTGAAACATTAAGAATGAAAGCATAATACTAAAATGCTGAAGCCCTCTTCTCCCCCCGCCCACTCCCTTTCTTAGAATGAGCTTCTCTATAGCTATTGGGGTTGTTTTTAGGATATTTTACAGCATGTTAAACATGTATCCATCTTCAGGCATTTATAGTTGTCCTGTAGGTATAACTTCGATATTTATATTGTTCCCATTTGGGGATGTCACAACAATATTGTAGTAAAATATTTTCTATAATTTTGTGTACAGATTTCTTGTAGAGTTCCTCAAAGCATCTTTTTAATATTAAAATTACTGGTATTATTGTCAAATTGCCCTATAAAGTGCCTAATTAAATATATTCTAATAGATCATGGATTTCCCCACATCTGGCCAGCACTAGGTATTCTAAGCCATTAAATTGTTTTTCCTTAGTTGAGTCATATATATATGGTTTTGGGGTTACACCCGGCAACACTCAGGGGTTACTCCTGGCTCTACACTCAGAAATCGCTCCTGGCAGGCTCGGGGGACCATATGGGATGCTGGGATTTGAACCACCGGTCTTCTACATGCAAGGCAAATGCTCTACCTCCATGCTATCTCTTCAGACCATAAAATATATTTTAAAAATTAATTCCTGATTGCTGTTATCATTTTTCTCCAATATATTTTACAAGCCATTTCTCTTATTGTGAGATTGGTATGCCACATTTGATATCATTTTGATGTCTTGCTTGGTTCTACTTCCTTATAAAGAAAGAGAATGAAGGCTCATGAACAATTTCCCTCAGTTTCTTACTTGCTTTGATTTCTACTTATACCAGAATTTTTAATTTTTGCGTAAATATCTTCTCCTTTCTTTCAGTGATTTTTGTTTTTGTTTTGTTTTGTTTTGTTTTTTTGAGGGGATGACTTCTTATAGCAGTGCTCTATCCCTATGATTCTTGGCTACCAGTCCAGGAGGTTCATTGAGGATATGGTGCTGTTAAGTTCCTGGTGTCAGATACCATGAGGGCCATCCCAGGGGTGCTTTGGAGGCCTCTAGGGCTCTAGGTGCATGAAAATATTTCAAGAGGTCATGTGCTGCTGGAGTCTATTTCATCTCCAGCATCCACCCCAACTTCTGTTCTAGATCCCTGTGTTCTAACCCCTGTATTATCTCCCCAAGTTATTGTTTTTACTGGGGGCTCAGCATTGTTAGGGACCATCAAGGCTATGCCCAGCTATTCAGATCATGTGGTGCCAGGGATTGAGCCTTGGCCCCTGTACGTGCCAGGCATGTACTCTATTCCTTTGAGTTAGCTCAGTCCATTCTCTCTTGACTTTTATGGGTATGTTTTCTTATAATACTTGACTGTCTTTAATCCATTGAGAGATCTGTCTTTTTTCCACATAGCTGTCCATATGGTTCTCCATTTCTCTTATTCCACTTATGAAATATTCCATACTTTCCTCAGTGGTTGAAATGTCTCCTTTTCACATACTAAATTCTGACCTACAGATTTTTCTCTTAAATTTTTACTCTGTTCCAGAAGTCTTTGTGACTGCTTTGGTAATCACACTGTTTTAATTACTTTAACTTGATAGCATATTTTTTTCACCCCCAGAAATTGATATTTATTTTGGTATAAGTATATCTATTGCAAAGTTTAGAACAGTCACTCAAGGGTAACCTAAGCTCAGTGTGGTCTAGACTTTGAGTTGTGCTCAAATGTCAGTTGAACAAGACAACAGAACATGGCACTTAAGTACTTTATCTCATTCAATTTTTCTACAACATGTAGGTGAGGTGAGGTAGAAATACTGTCCCATCCTTTTCTCTGATTCAAAAAAAGTTAAGATTAGGAAAGAGAGAAAAGACAAGAAGGCTTACTTGTTTTGAGAGAGGAATCTTGTAAGCAGAATTTTCTGAAGATTTTGGGCCGAAGTTTTTTATTCTAGCCTTTCTCCTGACTCTGCCCAGTGCTTGGAAAATGATGGTATACAGTGCTGGGGGTTAAACAATGGTCGTCCATACAAGACAAGTGCCTTAACTCCTGTACTCTCTCCCCAGCCCTCGATTATAAATACGGCCAGTAAGTCATATTGGTTAGGTGATTTTCCCAAACAGGCTCATGTGCTAGGGAGCAGAATCCAGATCTATGGGACTTGTTCTTTGCCTCTCTTCTTGGAGGAATTGAACTCCCTTTCTACAGACTCAACTTCACACTTGTTCCCAAATCCCCTCATGAATGTAATATAGACTGATGGATTTTTAAGACAGATAACCAGAATATCCCATCACCAGAATACTCTAGTTGTTAAAAAAAATTATATTTTGTGGTGGGCTCACCTGGAGATGCTCAGGGTTACTTTTGGCTTTGTACTCATTCCTATTCCTTACCATTGAGACCATATGGGATGCTGATCAAATGCAGAGTAAATAAACACCTTTTCTGCTGTACTACTATTGCTCCAGCCCCTCAATTTTTTAGAGCCAATTAGGCTTCTCCAGTTGTTAGAGACTGTAGGAACCTAGAGAGACAAAATAATAAGTGAAGGCCAGAGAAATAATACAGGGGGGTTAGGCAATTGTCTTGCACACAGCCAACTTCGATTGAATCCCTGGTTCCACATATTATTTTCTGAGCACTTCCAAGTGTGATTCCCTGAGCATAGTCCCAGGAATAAGCCGTAAGTACAGACTGGTGTGCCCCCACCCCCAAGAACAGCAACAAACAAAACCAAAGGGTGAGGCTTAAAGGTTCTTTGGCTGCATGCAAGACATGGACTAATGGAAAGAATAGGACTCTAGAACTGCAAATCTCTGTTCTTGTGTGACTCACTCGTCTTCCCTTGCTAACCTACTTGCCTTGTCTGTCTAGAGTTTAGGACTTAAAACCTGTTTCTACCTTTACAATTTCCTGATGGCAAATTGGGCCTCAGAGATGCAGGGAAAGTGAGGCTGACCATTCGGATGAGAAATGACTAAGGCTTGTCTTAACTGTCTGCAAACGTTTGATGAATTGTTGCAGCAACTGTTGTTTGCATCTGTAGCATCAACTGAATCAGAAGAAATTGCCTTGGATGGAAGCAAGGGGAAAGTTTGGGTTGATGAAGAGGACTTTTGGACTATGCTGCTGATTAAATTCTGGAGTTGTAGCCCAAGAGAAAAAGCGGATTCACCATTAATAAGAAATAAAACTGACAACTTTTGCCTACTGGGCCTTCAGGTGGGCTGGTCGGAGACAGGAGCTGAACTGATAGTTCCCCAACTCCTGGGAAAGGAAGAGTTTTAGACAGTTATTAATTCAGCATTTTGTGGATTTAGAAACTTGGTGAGCTTGCAGGTTGTTGTTTTTTCCATGATGCTTTTATTATTCTGTTAGATGAAGAATCAACAAAAAAGAAAGTACCCAGCACTGAAGGGCCCCGAACACTGAGATCATTCAGAAAGTATTTTACTAGACACTCTGATAAGTGAAAGATAACTCTTACCAGTATAGCTCTTTCTTCCTTCCTTCCTCCCTTCCTCCCTCCCTCCCTTTTTTCTTCCTTCCTTCTTTCCTTCCTTCCTTCCTTCCTTCCTCCCTCCCTCCCTCCCTCCCTTTTTTCTTCCTTCCTTCCTTCCTCCCTTTCTCCCTCCCTCCCTCCCTCCCTCCCTCCCTTTTTCTTCCTTCCTTTCTCCCTTCCTCTCCCTCCCTCCCTTTTTCTTCCTTCCTTCCATTCTTCCTTTTCTTTCTTTCTTTCTTTCTTTCTTTCTTTCTTTCTTTCTTTCTTTCTTTCTTTCTTTCTTTCTTTCTTTCTTTCTTTCTTTCTTTCTTTCTTTCTTATTTCTTTCTCTTTATTTCTTCCTTCTTTCTTCTCTCTCCCTCCCTCCCTCTCTCTCTCTCTCTCTCTCTCTCTCTCTCTCTCTCTCTCTCTCTCTCTCTCTCTCTCTGTTCAGAGTAGCAGAAAAAATCCAAAGTTTCAACTGAATTAAAAACTAATGAACAATACATTTACAGGGTAAAAACTACTCTCATCAATAACATTCATTTTGTTTGCTTGCTTTGGGGCCATATTGGGCAATGCCCAGAGGTTCCACCCTAGCTTGCTTTGGGATCGTCCTGTGGTGTTCAGGGGAACATCCAACATTCCCATATTGCAAAGCTTGTACTCTAGTTCTTTGAGCCAAGTTATCAGTCCCAATGATGTGGTATATTTTAAAACCACCTTTGGGGCTGGAGGAATTTCTTCATCCCCATTTTCATGACAAACTGTCAGCTATGTCTGTAAGTGCCAGCAGTGCCATTAGAAAAATCACTCAGTTGGGGCACAGAGATGGCACAAGGATCAAAATTTGATCCCTGGCACAAATGCCCCATATTACCATGATGGCCCTGGGGGTTCCTAGAAACAATGGAATAGAGAGAGAGAGATGGGGGAAGGAAGGGAGAGCTGTAGGAAGGGTGACAGTGAAGAAGAAAGGAAGGAAAAGAGAATGGTGAAGGAGAGGAGGAGGGAGGAAGGAAGGAAGGAAAAAAGAGAAAAAAGGAAGAAATAAAGGGAAGAGAGAAAAAGAGGAAGGGCAGAGAAAAACTGCAGGAAAAGAGGGAGGGCAGAAATAAAGAGGAAAAGAGAAAACTGATTTAGCCAAGTTGTGCCCCTCAGACCCGAGAAGACAGTTTCCTTTGTACCATCTATTCCACTAGTGTACAAATTTCCCATTCAGCTCACACTGGCCTGGCAGCTTAACTGCATTCCTGCTTTTTCTCTGGGCTCTCAGCATATGCATCTTGCTTAGAAGCAGAGGCCTTTTTGCATATATCAATTCATTTTATTCTCACCACAGAGGAGTTAAGCAACTTGTTGAAACCTCACAGCAGCCAGGACTTTTAGCCTCTGTCCAGACCCAAGGACTGTCTTCCTGTATACTATTCACATCAGTGCTCATATCTTGGTGCTCCCTGCAAAATCTGACTCTGCAAAAGTCTTCTTCCTTCTTCCAGCTCCCTCTCCATAGCCTCTGCCTTCAGGACTCCAGGTTTCTCTAACATAGCAACTCTCCTGGAATGCCTCAATTGTGCTGTAAGGGTGCCAGAAAGGGTGTGTCTCCCCATATCTAACAGAGGAGCCTAGAAACCATCTGTTCTCTGGGGGCCTCTGCAGAGTAGAGGTGGGTGGGGATGGGGGTGCCACAGTGTCCGGTGAGCCAGAGTCAGCCTAGCTGTCTGCAACCAGCATGATTGTATCACCAGGAATCTGCCGGAAATGATCAATATCAGCAGGAAATCCTGACATCCCAGACACGTCCCATCCAGCACATCTCTATTTCTTGTTCTGGTGACAGCTACCTTGGAAACCTCAGCCAAAGGCGTGGGGAGAGAGATATCTGGTCCACAGGCTCATGTCCCTTGGCCTCCCTTCCCTATTCAAAGCTCCCAGGGGCAGGTTCAGGAAAGCCAGACTCCCCTGGGAGCAGGCTTCCACCCTTCTGGAAGGTTACAGAACAGGCAGCGAGCTAATCGGCAGTGGCCAGCCACCCTGTCCTGTTCATGTACCAGTGGTTCTCAAACGTTTTAAACAGGGGGCCAGATCACTGTACTGTTGGAGGATCTTTTGTTTAGTAAAAACAAAAGCTATGAAACAATACCTATGCACACTGCATATATCTTATTTTGTTGTTGTTGTGTTGTATTTTATTTTGTTTTTATGTTTTTGGGTCACACCCAGCAGCACTCAGGGGATACTCCTGGCTCTATGCTCAGAAATTGCTCCTAGCAGGCTCGGGGGGCCATATGGAACACAGGGATTTGAACCACTGTCCTTCTGAATGCAAAGCAAATGCCCTTCCTTTATGCTATCTCTCTGGCCTCCATATATCTTATTTTGAAGTGAAGAAACAAATCAGGAATGTATACAATATGTGGCCTGCAGGCCTTAGTTTGAGGACCACTGATAGCTTCTAGCATTCCAGAAAAGAAGCTGGAAACAGGTGGGTTTGGGGGGCACCTGCTACATTCCCTCTCCCCATTCCCCTCTTCACCCTTTCATGATGTCACCTTTAGCCTCAACTGTTGTCCTTGACCTGCTTGATGCCTAGATGCCTCAGCAGAGACCACTGACAAGGTCAGGGTCTGCCTTGAGCTCACTGGGTCAATGTATTCCTGCCAACTAGCAGTGCCACCTTGGAGAGCAAATCCTCAAAGGCTCTTGTGTAGGCCAGGCCTTGCTTGACATGTTTAGATCTGAGGACAGATAAATTCTGCTTCCTGAAAAACAAATTAGAATATCTTCTACTGTTTTCTTAAAGTTAGTCCCTTCAAGTCTGACTACTCTATTCACCGTATGACCAATTTGGAGATGGGGTAAAATTCAGTCTAGTGTTGGACTCTGTTTGCATCACTCTCTCGAATCCAAGAATAAATAAATGGAGACTTCATGGAGATGGGTTGTGTCTGTGTAGGAAGGTCTGGAGTAACTGCAGTAACTGCTGAACTGTCACATCCCAACAGCCTTATGCAAGAGCTGAGTGACTGCAGTTGTTCCAATTGAAAGCCTGTGTCAGGGGAGTGAGAATGGAGAAAGGACTGCAGGTCTGGGAGTGCTGTCCTCGAGGCTAAGAAGGAGTAATAATAATATGCTTGTCCCAGCCACTTGGCCTGGAGAGGCTGCAGGACACAGTCTCTGTCACTTGTGGTGCCTAGTAACATTATTGATTCTTTTTTTGGGGGGGGGGGCACCCAATGATGCTCAGGGGTTACTCCTGGCTACGCACTCAATTGTTCTTGGCTTGGGGGACCATATGGGATGCCGGGAGACCGAACCGTGGTCTGTCCTAGGTTAGCGCGTTCAAGCAGATGTCCTACCACTTGTGCCACTGCTCCAGTCCCAACATTATTAGAACTTAGCCCAGTTTTTGATGGGGGTTTGTGGATGCTGTCCAAGAGGTAATCGGGGACTCATGGGCAGGTGATTCAATGAAGATGTGGTACTATTTCATCCTGACATGCTGGTGATCCCCAGGTTACCCCAGTGCTGCTTGGGGACCTTCCAGGACCATCCCAGCAGTGTCAAAATGGTGGCTTCCAGATGCTGAAGAAATGTTGGCAGCATGCAAGTCATGGACCTTAAACCCTGTACTATCTCTGATGATACCTTAGCACATGTCTTATGCGTCCTTGAAAGCAGCTGTGGAAGAGGTACCATTGACTCCTTCTATGGTGTGAAGTTTGTATTCACAAAAGCAGAGGTTGCCTAGGGTGGTTGTGCCCTGATGAGTTTTCCACCCGGCAATGTCTTGTTCTGAATGGGCTACCCTTCACCACCTGTTTCAGGCTAAACAGGAGTTTGGCTTCATTAATGTGGTGTCCCCAACCTCCTTCAGTATTAACGTGGACCTAGTCATCATAGGTGGGGCAGAGAGCAGCTCATTTCTCAAGCAGCTTTGGAAAGAACTTGTCCCCTCACTCTGCTGGCTCACAACTCTGGAGGACAAAAACATGTCCTGAAGTCTCCTAGCTGAAGGGTGTGGTTTAGGCCTTTCTGTGGAGGGGCAGTTCCTGTCCCTGGGAGAGAACCACCCCATCTAAAAACTTCCTTCTGTAAATAGATGATCTGAAGAATCCCCAGAGGTACCCTTCATGGCTTCGGAGAGAGTGCACTTAACCTCTTCACAGGAATATCCAACCTGTCAGGACATGTGATGGTATCAATAGGTCACATAGTTGTGACATCTTCATTTTCAGGGAAGACTAACCGCCATAGGCACACACACCTCTGGCCAAATGCTCTGAGCCATCTGCTCTTTCTTCAGGCTGAAAAAGATGAACACTGGCTTTATCCCAGACTACTGCTAACATATTTTTTATAGTTAGGATCTTAGGCGATATGGGCTAAGAGATACTATTTTTATTGAATTCAAATTGGGCCTGACAGCTATGCAGGTTGGCAGAAAAGATCATTTTGAAATGTCTTCTCTTCGGACAGAGATTTTCAGGCAAGCTCTGTCAGTGATGTTTGCTCAAAACACAAGAGTGAAACTGATGATAATACAGTGGATATTATATGGTTCCCTAAGCCCTGCAGGAGTGATTCTTGAGTGCAGAGTCAGGAGTAAGCCCTAAGCACAGCTGGGTATGTCCCCAAAATGAAAAACAAACCAATCAAAAAAAGGGGGGCAGGAGGAACAGACCTTATGTATAAGTGGCCATCCTAGAAATTCAGTTCTATTCTCTTATATGCATACTGGATGTGTTTTATTCCAGCAAACTTACTGAGAAAAGGCTTGTCTCATTAAAGCCTAGATTCTAAAGCCAAGAAACATGCTTAGAAATGGAAATAAGAGTTATTGCTTTATGATTTTTTTGTTTGTTTGTTTGTTTTGGGGGGGCTACAGGGGTTACTATTGGCTCTATACTTAGGAATTTCTCCTGGCAGTATTCAGGGCACCATATTGGATGCTGGGGATGAAACCAGGGTCAACCACATTCAAGGTAAGTGCCCTACTTGTACTATTGTGCCATCTTCTACTGCTTTACTTTTTAAAATAGGGGTCATACCTAGCAGTGCAGGGGAAACCTGGACCTCTCTTAGTAGTGCTGAGCCTGATTCAGCAAACAGGGTAAGAGGGGTACATAAGAGTGAAGATGATACTGCAGACAGAGCTGGAAGGTGGCTATGTAAGGCCCAATGTGAGACTCAGTGCTTGCACTTGCCCAGCATGTGCTCTAGTTTTCTCACCCTTTTTGCTTTTTAAAGTTATCTCTACCTCCCCAGGCAAGGGGAAGCAGTCTCTTCTAACTCCTGGTGGCATCTGAATTCTAGTTCCTATCTCTTTTTTATGAGAAAACACAGAAAAGGCTTAGATATCACTTCCCAAAATGTGGTAAACTACAGGCTTGAGACTAGGGTACATGTCTTGCATACAGTTGATTCGGGTTCAATCCCCAGTCCTCAATATGATCCTCTGAGCACTGCCAGGAATGATCCATGATTTTAGAGCCAGGAGTAAGCTTGGGGTATAGCAGGGTGTGGCCCCCACCAACCCTCCCCCTTCAAAAGCAAACAAAATGTGGTGAATTTCTGTTCTTCGAACTTATGCTGCCAGGAATTAGAAACTTAGAAGGAAATTTAAAAAGTGGACAGAACAGATGGGGTCAAGTTCTTTGGGCACTGGGTAAAGACTTTGCTTCATGATACAATAAATACTAGGATGCACTTAACTCATAGATGATTTATTGCTTTAAGTAACTAAACAAGAGAAGAGACAGGCTTGTTTTGGTCTAGAAGACAATCGATTCTCTCGCTAGGGCTTGCCAGGTTGCATCTACTTAAAGCCTGAACAATACTTTCTGGACAATAGAAACACGTGAGAGCATACATGGGTGACAACTTGGCCAATGACACACGGATTAAAATAGCACACAACAGGGACTCCCCAACATCCGGGTCTTCCCCAAACGACAGAAAAAGAACGTGTTCATATGATGTGTTCATATGTGAATACAAAACGTTTAAAAACTTTTTGGCATGAAGACTAACACAATACTTTCTTGGACTTTCTGCAAAGAAGCAGGTGCACAGACAGAATTACCTCTTTACTTCCCGATTATCCCTAAGTTTCTAGGGGGAACATTTTGAGAAAAGCCAAAGGTGGGGCATTCTCCTCCCCCGTGTCACTTTCTTTGCCAAAGCAGCAGGGTCTGAGGGATTTCCATAGACAGCAGCTGGAGAGGGTCAAGGGGGATTGACACCCATCCCAACGGGAGCCAAGAACCAATTCACTTGGTTCGTAGCCTGGGAGACCCAGGGATTAGCCTGGGATGCTCCCCTGGGGTGGAAACAGGCACTGGTTGGTCCAAACCCTTCCATGAGTGGGGCCAGGCCTGAGGTCTGGAAGGACTCATCCCACCTCTTTTATTCAAACACCGGGGTACCACGACACATGTGGATGGATGTGTGCAGACCAACACAGTGAGGGATCCGGTGAGCGCACAAGGAGAGGTGAAGCCAAGCCAAAGGGTAACACATGACATTTAAGACACCCCACCCGCCAAGCTGGTTGTGGTGGGCTAGGGCCTCAGTGTGACCATGGATTCCACAGATTCAGTTGTCTTTCTCGGGAACCGGCTCCACAGCCTCATCTACTGGGCCTCCCTCGCTGGCTTCCTCTCCACAGTCAGGCCCTGAGCTGCCTGAAGGACCATTCTGCATGGCCTCGTCTTCTCCCTTTTCTTCCTGGACCTCCCCTGCTTGGCCTCTCAGCTCCTCAGTGGCTATGTCCTCCTGTGTCTGGCCTGCTATGCAGTTTCCCATGCCTTCAGCTTTGGAAAATGGCTCTTCTAGATTCTTCTCATTCTCTTCTGCTTGCCACTTGTCCCTGGCAAGGTACTTGCTTTTGGATTTTCGCATCTGCCGGTTGTGCATTTCTTCCCGGGAGAATCGCCACTGGAACTAGAAATGGGAGAGGGGAGGATTAAAATATGCAGCCCCACTACAACCCCGTGAATGGAACCTGGGGCCTGACCTTCCCAAGAACGTGGACTCAGCTACTCATGTCCTTTACTGGCCCAGAGTGTAGACTACTAGGCATGGGTTAACACTCTCCTCTGACTGAGCTACAGGGCCCAGTTATGGGGGTAGGAGCTGCACCATGGGGTCTCACGTCAGGCCATGACAGCCATGGGGCCCACCCAGCCTTCTGAGTGTCTTTTCATCTCAGCACGGTCAAATTCCCTTCTTCAGGACCCCTACTCCCAGGTGGGTGCCATGGACTCCTCTTGTTCCAGCCCAGAGTTAGTCAAGGTAAGCATGCAGCTAGGGCTATTTCACAGCCCACTTCCTCTAGACAATCTTGCTTCTTCCTTTCCCCCACAATGTGCCTTTTATACTCTCCTCATAAATGCCCTAGCCAGGCAGAAGCTGGAACCAAATGCTTCCCCACATGCCAAGAAAGCCCACCTAGGATCACGGTGATCCTGGAATGCCCAGTCTGCCTTCAGTCATGATGCTACTAGAACAGTGACTATAAGCAGGAAGATTCAGACCACTGGCAGACACCATCTCTGAAATCTCTCCAATAAGCCAGTGTTCACAAGCAATGCACTCTATTATTCAAGAACTGTTCCATGTTGCATCCTGCTCTAGCATTCAGGGATCCATCGTTGTGTACCCTGATACTCTCTCACATCCAGTCAGCAACAGGAGTCCTAGAGCCCAACTAATATCAGCCTAGATACCAATTGTATATCAAGGCATGCTCCCTAACTGATTTTGGATTATCTGGACTCCAGCACTAAGTCATTGTGGGCTGATCCTGACATAAGTGTTTGGAAAACTATGTGAATCAGACCCTGAGTGAGATGACCCTTATGTGATTAATTAGATCGCATGTGGATTGATTAAACTGTGTGAAGTAATATAAGCAATAATAAAGGGGAGATACGTAGCCATGTGGAATCCTTATTTAGTACATTGCTTACTATAACTGGGAAGGGTTAACTGGAATTTAAATCAAGGGAATTATTTTTTTCCTTTAAAGGTCAACTAAAAAACCCACAAGGCTCTGCAGGCTACAGGGCAGAAGCTATAATTATCAGTTTTCTCAGATATATGTGAACTTATATGAGGAACATGGGTATGTATGATTCAACCAGGATCCAGGCATATGGCTGGGGATGGATTTGACCATGAGCCATGGATGCCAAGCTCTGCCTTAGAGGGTGTGGTCAGATGTGGCTCAGTGACCCACTGCTACAATTATCCTTATGGAATAGTTCTGTGACTATAACAGTCTCACTGTGATGTGTGTGCGCATAACATAAATGCTGCATGCACATTCTGTCAGACAGGGATGGTTTTGTCCCATGGACCTGTGGATCCAGCACCATGCCTGACCTGGAGCATCTGTAGAAGGGCAGAGCTAAGCAGTCCAGCCTAAATCCTGGTGACACTGAAATTTGGGGTGGCAATAAGATTTGGGGTGAATTAGTCCTATCTCAGAGTCAAAGCAGGCTCCACATTTATAGAGGAATCCACACCCATACCTTCCACTTGATTTCCAAAAAGAGAGATGCACATAAGGAATAAACAGCAATATTTGAAGTCCTGCTAAAACAGTGGCTTGTGTGAACCTCAATCCAGGGGAGGCTGGAGGTGGATGTGGGTAGGCTTGGGTGGAGGTTATCTGAATACCTGGAATGAATCTGGGTCAATCAGCTTGAGATGTGGAAAGATAAGGGGTATGAAAAAAAATCCTGGATGATACAGTTGGGTCCCTGAGCTGAGGAAGGGAGCATATCCTGTAGGTGAACAACTCAGGATGAATCAGTCTTTGCTGCTTTCCAAAGAGGACCCCCAAATCCTCCTGAACAAAACGACGAGAAAGGAACATAATGACCTTTGCCTGGGCGAGTCCATACTTGGTGGGGGAATTTGAGTCTTCAGGACTCAATGGCATACTAATGGCAGAGCCACGGGACACATTATTGGGGACTCCCCAGCAGCCACAAAATCTTCAAGATGTGAAGAGTCAATTGTGGTAGGCACAGAGAGTGAGATAGCCCCAGATGGCACTAAGGGGAAATCCAGAGTCTGCCTCATCGGGTAGCTCAGTGACCAAACTGCACAGACCCACTACAATTGTTTCTTTCCATGCTAGGCATACCGTACCCCACAGCTTCAACAAACATACGCTTAACACTTAAATTTTAGCTCTTCTTTAGGAGCCTTCTGCTCTGCCAATATCCTGCTTGGCTGGAGTTGGGAGCCCTTGAGCCTGCAGGCACATCAGTGGAAAACGATTTATTAAGGCTTTGTACCTTGTGACTAATTCTGGGTGTTGTGCTAGGAAACACTCAAATGACATGATGCATGTTTGTAGAAATCTGCCACCTCTGCAGTTTTCAGGGGACAGAACATCTATTTCTGCAAAGCAAGCATCAGCCTCAAACATTCATAGGAGTCCAAGACAGAACACGTCCTGCTTCTACTTTTTGGGGTCAAGACCAGGACATGAGACTAGTCCATTAAAGAAGAAACAAAGGAGCATAGTGCATGCTAAGGTTAACACGGAAGATGGTGGGCCGGAGAGACAGTACAGTGGGTAGAGCACTTGTTTTGCAGATGGTCAATACTGATTTGAATCTCACATTAGGATCCTCTGCCCTGCCAGAGTGATTTTGAGCACTAAGTTAAGAGTAAGCCCTGAGCTCTACTGGGTGTGGCCTCCAAAACAAAAATGAATGGGTCCTATTTTCTCTCCTGCCCCCACAAAATGGCTCCATACAGTTCCTTCCATGCTCCCCTTCTTTGAGATTCTCTCCAAATGCAGCGACAGCCATTCATGGATGGGCAAAACTTCTTCTAATCATCCCCTGTATTCCCAACAATGGAATCTCTCAGCAAGCAAAGAGTTGCCTCAGACTTGCTCCCCCAAAGGCACCCCTCCAGTCCTGATGTCTTCCCAGAACCAGTTGAACAGATGTTTGCTCTCAGATTCCCAGGTTCTAGACATCTAGTTTATTGCTGCAGCCACTGGCCTGTAGAAAAAAAAAAAAACAACCAATATCCCCAGACAACCTCTGTGGCTTTTTGAAAAAGTCTCGTGGTGGGCCCGGAGAGAGCACAGCGGCGTTTGCCTGCAAGCAGCCAATCCAGGACCAAAGGTGGTTGGTTCGAATCCCGGTGTCCCATATGGTCCCCCGTGCCTGCCAGGAGCTATTTCTGAGCAGACAGCCAGGAGTAACCCCTGAGCAATGCCGAGTGTGGCCGAAAAACCAAAAAAAAAAAAAAAAAAAAAAGAAAGAAAAGAAAAAGTCTCGTGGTGGTGGTCAGGCTGGGACCAAGAGGGAGGTCAGAGCAACTTTTACTTTCAGAAACAAAAAAAAATGTGGTAAGATTGGGCCAGGTACAAGGCTCACGTGCTAGAGTCCTTGCCTGGCAGTGTGAGGGTTCAATCCCTGGCTCTTCTTCCCCCTTCAGAAACCCCACAAACCCCAGCTCAGTTGGGTATGGTCAGGGGGACAGGTATGATAGCGTCCAGCCAGCTACAAAGTCTGCCAGCATCATTCCCTGAAAAAGCTGTCAAGACAAATTGCCTTCTAGGAATACATGAGTTTTCTGGGCACAGAAGGGCTGTGGGGACATCTCTGACACCCTGAACCCCATCCCTCATCTAGTCCTCACGGGGGCTGTGGCTAGAAACTAGAAAGCTCTGGCCTCTTCCTCCTCCTTCTCATCCTCTACTCAGTAAGGCATTCCCTACATGTAGTAAGCACCCTCAACTAAAGGCCTAAGTAACCATATATCTCAGTGTCCCATATTGTGAGATGCCTCCTGCAAATAACAAGCACATGCTGAGGTCCCGTGTCTCACACCACAGTGACTGGCTCCACACTGTGCCTCCCCAGACTAGTGCTTGCTTGCTCTAGGCATTATTAACTCCACTTTACACATGGGTACAGAGAGGCTCAGTAACTTGTCCAGAGTCATACAAACCACAGATCCAGGATTCAAGCACAGGTTTCTCTGGTTCCACACTAACCTTCGTAGCTGCTCATTTTTGGGCAATGAAATAGGCATTAGGCTCTTTTTTTTTCCCCTTTGGTTTTTGAGCCCACCTGGTTGGTGCTCACCCAGGGACCATACATATCTAGCAGTATGCTAGGGCCTCCAGGACTGTACCTGGAATTGCTCAGAGGACCATGGGGGACAGGGATCAAGCAGAGGATCAAATCAGGGATGGCAGCAGGGACACCCGATTCCCTGATAGTCTTCCCTAGAACTAAGACTCTGCATTCTTTTTTTTTCTTTTTTTGGTTTTTTTTTTTTTTTTTTTTTTTTTTGGCCTGCTGATGGGTTACTCCTGGCTCTGTGCTCAGAAATTTCTCCTGGCAGGCTTGGAGGACCATATGGGATGCCAGGATCGAACTTGGTCAACCGCTTGCAAAGCAAACACCCTACACTCTGTGCTATCACTCTGACCCCAAGACTGATTCTTAACAGCTCCACCATTGAGGCTGATAGTGCTGCCTCAGGAACTACAGTTCTAGAAACCTCAAATATGAGAAGGGAAAGCATCTGGGCAGGCTTCTCTTTGGGACAAGAGAATCAACTGAGGAAGTACCCACAGCCCAACTGTCCTGGGCTTTCTCCATATCTTTCCCTCACCTTCATCCCTCACCAGCCACCTTCTCTGTCTCCTTTACTCTGAAATGATCACAATCAGAACAAATTAAGATTGAAAGGCTAGCCTAGAAAAATCCAGGAGCCCCTTATAGGCCAATTTGCCTAAAAATGAAAAGCAAATTTACGGGTAGATAAGTGTGTTCCCAACTGTGGAAGTCTTTTTCTCTTCCTCAGGACTGCCTTAACAGCATTCTCTTTTCTCTAGGTTTACCTTAATGTATACACTCATAAAAGATAAATGTCACATGACTGCATATGATGTTGCAGGGAAATCAGAATGTAGGGTTGTTGTTTTTTTAATAGCACAAGAGGCTGGCACCCCAAATATCAACTGCATTTCTGATTTCAAGGCTTAAAAAGATGTTGGACCAGAGCAATAGTACAGCAGGCAGGGTGCTTGCCTTGTATATGATTGATGTAGGTTTGATTTTGGGAGCCCCACTGAACCTGCCAGGAGTGATCCCTAAGCACCGAGCCAGGAGAAAGCCCTGAGCAGACAGGTGTGGCCCCAAATAAAAACAGCAAAAAAGGGAAAGTGTCTCAGAGAGCTGATGAGGGGCAGGGAAGCAGAGCGCAGGAGAATATAACCCACCAAGCCAGGAGATTTTGAGCTCTGTCACCCTCAACCCCATCATGAAACTGGTCACACAGTCTGGCAAGGTCTCTGACAGGTATCCCAGTGCTGGTGTCAGAGAGTCAGGTTAGAGCTCAGCAAGACATACTAGGAGAATGTGAACAAACTTTGGTTTGAACCTGTCAGTTAGAGGTTCTCCAGAACCTTCTCCCATATTCCCATGCCTGCCCCAGAGCTGAAACTGTCAGGCCTGGTGGCCCTGCTGGCAGCCTAAGGAGATGTGCTGGGACTGGGGAGCCAGTGGAGAATGAAGTGACCTATTCTGTTGTCATAGGAAACCCTCCATCCCCAAGAAGGCCAGGCTGGCAGGGAATGGAGGGGAGCAGGCACTCACCTTTGACCCCTTCTTCTTCATTTTCTGAGGTAGACATGGTCTCTGAAGAAAGATGATCTGCTTGGTGGAGACACTGCCCTCCCTGTGAGGCATACAAAGTGGGGAGTCCTTACCACAGACATATCATACCTCCCCCCACCAGGCCGTCATTCCCTCTCTTTGCCAGGGATCTGACATAAACCTGTGGTGTCCCTGTGAAGCTCCTTTCTGGCTGTCAACTCCCCTTCCTTAGATGGGAAAGAACCAGTCAGTCCCATGGCCACAAGGCCAGGTGGGCAGACAAGGACTGAATGGGTAGATGGGCAGGCAGATGGAGCATGGGTAGGCAAATAGGGACCTAGGTGAGCACATGAGTAGTGGTGGGTAGACAAGACCCTGGGTGCTAAGTTTAGTCCAATCAGTCCTGGCTAAGTTTCCTATTCAGCTATGTGATCATGTGACTCTTGCAGGTTCAGTTGGAGGGCATGAGGCCAGGTCAGTTCAGTGGCAGTGACTTCACTTTCCTCTCAGATAGAAGGGTCCCTGGAAGTCTCTCTGAAAGCCTCTAGAGATGCTGCCCAAGAGATGGTCTCTCCAATCACTTCTCTGCTGAGGCTATATGTACCTCTGTGGGGCCACAGAGGAGAAAGAGGGAACTCCACCCTTTCTAAGTTGGCTCTGGGACTGGCCTTGTATCTCCTTTGTGGGACTTTCTGCATCTCTGTCCATGAACTTGAGTGCATCCTACAACCTGTTAGTTATAAAATGAATTTAATGGGAAAAAATTCCACCTGACAAGGTTGAGGTGTAAATGAAATTTTGCACATGAAATGTCCGCTAAGCTGGGGATGCTGGGGGAAGGGTTGCTAATTTTTTGGTACTGAGAGCTCCAGGAGCCCCCAGCCTAATGGGTTCCTCTGTGCCAGCTAGGCCAGGGTTCCAGGCTCCTTGTGTGTGAATACCTTGTGAGGTACAGGGGAGATAAAGAACCTGAAATCTAGGACCCAGGGCAAAGGGTGAGAGTGTATAGTGTCATCTGGAGGTGGTGTCTTTGATCACTGGTACCATGAGATTCTGATTATAGCAGGTTGTAGAGAGCAGAATTATGTCATCAGGCCAGTAGGATCCCTTTAGGGTTGATGATCCAAGCTGATAATTATTGGGAGTGGCCCTGGGATCCTGAACATTGCTGGGGAAACCCCCCCAATAAAATACAAAATCTGAAATCCAGGCTCTGCCACTTCCAGTTAGAGAGTCAATAGGGTCATACTCACCTCCTGGGTTTGTCTCAGGGACTCAGTGTCAGAGACAGAAGCTGGTTGGGACTCATTCTCAGCACAGAGAACATGCTCAGCTTGCTTTCATTATGACAACTGGTTACACAGATGCATCACAAGACACTGGCTGTTACCTGGTTGTCCTGAGCACTGGAGTTGGCAGCACACAGGTGAGTTGCCAGCCGTAGGCTGCCAGCGAGTTCAGTAGCGGCACGTAGTCAGTCTGCACCTCCACACCCTGTGGACAAAGGCCAATGTGAGGGCTGCTGGAGTGCCCATATATGTCCCAAGACAGAGAAGCTTCACCCCACGACATCAGCAAGGTGGGGGTGGGATGGCTGCAGGCCTGGCTTCCACTGTGCATGGATCCATGGCCCACTCAGGCTGTGTCACTGACTGAAATTCCAGTCAGAGGATGGATCCCTTCATTCTGCTGGATTCTTCTCTGGACAAAAAGCCTGTGAGCTTCCCCGAAGAGGCATAATAGCCCCATCTCAGAGACACCCTTATTAGGACACAGGACAATCCCACTGTCAAGTAATCAAGCTGACAAGCAATCAACGTCCTCTGTCTCTTTCAACATAGCAGGCGCACCCCTCCATATCTGTATACACCCTACACTTCAATTATAGTCTACATCTATACTCCATCAAACCCTACACAAACACCACCCCATAGACCAGACCCCCCAATACTCACACATACCACACAAACCACCTACATGCACACATCTCTCCTATAGAACCTACTCATATACAACCCCACCAGACATACAGACCCCAATACCTGCGTACACTATACATATATAACCTGCACACCAAATCTGGCACATATATATACCCCAACATACCAATAGGCACAAACACCAAACATAAACACTATACAGGCCTATCACAATATATAAAATGCCTCACACATACCATACAAATATACATTTCACATCCAAACTAAAGAAACATCACACATATACTACATACATCCACTATACAGGCATACCATATGCAATCCATATAGCAAATAGACACATTGCATACATATCACACCCAGGCATAGCATACCAAACACAAAATATATATGTTGCACAGACTGTATGTACATAGTAATACACATGTGCACTATAACCACAAATAATATGTTCTAATATACTCTGCACATATTCCTCCCTTTCCCTACACATACATACGACATATGCACACATAGTCTAGCCCCACTGAAACTAAGTGAACAACACAGGTGCTTACTCTGAAGTTGTGTGGGTGGAGGCTAATCTTATCTAAAAGCTCAGTCTTGCTCCCACCTGAGAGAACTGTGAGAACTGTGAGGCAGTTCTTAAAACTTTCTTCAAAGGATTTTCCTACTCTGGGTGCCTTTCCAGCCCTGCTCATAGAAGGCTCCCTGTTCTACAGTTCTGTCACTGACTTCCCAACATCTAGGACAAAGCCTCACCTTGGGTGTCCTGGTGGACCAAAGGGCCTGCCACAAACCCCCATAGATGCTTGGATTCCCCTGGAAAGGGCCTGCTGGCAGGTTCAGCAGGAGCCATGGAGGCAGCATGATCCAGGTTCATGGGGGTGAAGACGCATTTTGGGGATGCAGCGTTCTAGGAGATGCCTGTGGGGGATTGCTGAGGAGGGTGTGGGGTGTGTGAGATGTGCGGCTTAGAGGATAGGGGCAGCAGAGGTGCCCCAAGCCCTGTCTTCAGAGGGCTGGACAGGCATAACCCCCAATATCTGTGCCTAACATGGTGACCATGTCATCTGTAACCCTGGTCGCCTTCATGACCCTAGACCAATCCTTACCTCCCTCAGAGGTTCTCAGAGGAACATGACCTCCCCTCGGAATGAGTTAGCCAGCTGGGAACTTCCATCAAAAGCCCTCTGATGATCCAGGAAACTGATTTAAAACATCCCCAGGTAGACCTGGACAGTGCTCAAGCAGGCAGATGTGACCAGAACACAACAGCTGGGAGGTTCCATCATACCAGCTCAGGTTTGTCCAGGGAATGAATGGGAGGAGAGAAAGGATGCAGAGAGGCCCTTAAGTGATAGCTAACTCAGGAGATAGAGGAAAGGAGGTAAGCCTCACTCTGTCTCCATCCCAAAGCAATGTCCCAGGCCCAAAGAGCAGCCCCTGACACACGTGGGACCTATTTCCAGCTCAGCAGGCCCTGTCTCCCTCAGCCTGGGCCCTGTCCCCCGCTACTGAGACTGCCTTAGCCCCAGAGCCCTGCCCCCCCCCCCCCCAGCTTGGGGCCTGAGTTAAAGAAAGAATTTGTAGGGGGTGGGGAGTGAAAGCCCCACTCTCTGCTTGGCGAGGTTATGATTACTTGGGTCTATCAAGAATAACCTTCCCACTTTATCAGGAGCAGGGACAATCCCGCCACAATCAGACAGTAGCCATGGCAACCAGGACAAGCTTTGGCGCCTGACAAAGCCCCAGAGGCGGAATGGAGTCCTTTTATTGGCGACTGTGCCAGGGGGTTTCTCTGCGGGC
Organism: Suncus etruscus; assembly: GCF_024139225.1. Classification (NCBI taxonomy): domain Eukaryota; kingdom Metazoa; phylum Chordata; class Mammalia; order Eulipotyphla; family Soricidae; genus Suncus; species Suncus etruscus. The sequence goes on along the minus strand of NC_064867.1, from coordinate 24,270,092 downwards.
ACCCCAGACTCAAGACAATGGCCGACCCCTGCTGCAGCCTGACCCACGGCTCACACAGGGCCTGCGTCTATTTCATTTTGTCACTCAGAGAATGACAGCAGGATTGTTCCCCAACTATTTCCCTCCCACCTCAGGGTTGAGGATGTCAGCCGGGGGGGAGGGGGGGGCAAATTCATAAAGACTCCCAGGAAAAGGGAAAAGACAACAAGGAAATGCAAGCCTGCTAGAGAGAGCTAGAGAGAGCCCCCCCAATCCAATCTGAGCGTTAATGCTGGGGCTGTCATGAAGAGAGACGCTCAAAGCAAGGGGAGGGTGTCAAAAAGCGAGGTGTCACGCTCTGCCAGACCCTCCTGCTCCCACTCTCGGGGCCAGCTTTGATTTAATTACTGCTAAAAGTGGTTTTCCATAAGCATCTATCAAAGCCTGTTTGCATATTATCAATAGTCCGGAGCAGGCATTTCTGGAACATGCCACAAGCCCTACGCAGGCAGGCAGTGGTGGAGAAGGCTTTCAAGTCCATTAGCTGAGTGGGGTGGTGGGGAGCCTATCCGCATGGCAGGCTCCCTTTCATCTGCTTTTCTGTGCCTCTCCCGCACAGAGCGCAACACAAACAGCACTCCAAAGCCAGCCTGCTTATCAAACAGAAAAGCCATGTCTGCCCAGGAGTAGGAGCAACAATTTTTTAATTAGCTCTTCATTCTCCCATGTGACTTCACAATCTCCCATCACACCTGCAGTAGTGAAATATATATATATATATATATATATATATATATATATTTTTTTTTTTTTTTAAAGGAACATGTGTGTCCTGTGGCTTTATTTTATTTATTTATTTATTTTTTGGACTTGTGTTAAAGGAACTCATTTGTATTTATGGCTCTTTTTTGCTTTTGTTCCCTATCGTTTCTCGGCTGGCTGCAAATCAGTGAGAGCAATGGACCTGCAACACAACCTTCCTCTACCCTCTAGAAATAGAGACACCAGAATGTGGCGGCAGGAAATGCATTGGTCGAGTGATTGGATAGGAAAGACCTTTGGTGTGGGATGTGAAGTAGCAGGTGGAACGCAGAGCAGGAAGAAAAAGGTGCAGCTAAATGTCACATTGCTCTTCTTCTTTCTCTAGCTCCAGAGTGAAGAAGCAACTTAGAGAAGAGAAACTTTATTAAGAAGAATTTTTTGTGGTATTAGGGCCACATTCAGCAGTGCTCAGGGCTTACTTCTGGCTCTGTAATCAGGGAACACTCATGGTGTCAGAGGATCGATCATACATGGTGCTGAGAATCACATCCGGATTAGCGGGGTTAATAAGGCAAATGTACCCTACCTGCTGTACTATTGCTCCAGTTAAGAAGAGCAACTTTAAAAGAAAGAACTTTGCTTCTTATTCATGACTGTAAATAAAAAGAGGAATTTAATTTTTGTGGTTGCTGTGTTGTGTGTGTATGTGTATGTGTGTGTATGTGTGTGTTTTCATGGTGTGAGTTGGGAAGGTCTCTGATCTTGGATTAAGGTTTGTGTCTGCTCCCCACCTCACCACACCACTAGGCAGGTCCCTCACCTAACACACAGAGAGAACACCCCCAGAGCTTTATGAAAAGGCCTCTGGTTTCTGGGCCAGGATAGTGCCTGTACTAAGGCATATCCAGGGTTGAGCTGTGTTGACTCTCATACTACATGGCATCTTGAGTGCTACCTGGTGAACACCTGGAGGGCCCCATGCACTACTGGGAAGACATTCATTGGTGGATCCCAGTACCATAAGGCCAGGACAGAGCCATGTCTCAGGCCCCAGGATTCTGGAGGAAGAAGGGGGCACATTGGTGGTGATTCAGGGGTCATACTGGGTGTACTTGGAAGACTATATGTGGTACAATGGTTCAAACCATTGTCCCTACCAATTGCAAGGCAAATCAAAAACCTTTGTACAATCTCTCTGACTCTTGGCCTATAACAATTCTTGACTCTCTATAACAATGATGCATACCTAAATCAACAGTCTAGTTGGCTGATATTGTTAGCAGTGGCCTTTGATGTTCTGAGCACTGCTTCAGAATTCCTCAACCCAAAGCTCCCCCAAAAGCAAAAACAAAAACAACTTCTGCTCTCTCTTCCTCTCTCTCTGCCTCTCCCACTCTCCCTCAATCTTTTCCTCCAACTTTTGTTCTCTTATGAAACTTCTGTCAAAATGCCAATACCTACCCCTTTTCCAGGACTCATGCATGCGAAGCTTTACCATTGAGCCATCTTCCTGACCCCTGCATTTTTTTTTTTTTGGGTCACACCTGGCAGTGCTCAGGGGTTATTTCTGGCTCCAGGCTCAGAAATTGCTCCTGGCAGGCACAGGGGACCATATGGGGCGCCGGGATTCGAACCGATGACCTCCTGCATGAAAGGCAAACGCCTTACCTCCATGCTATCTCTCCGGCCCCTGCCCCTGCATTTTTTTACCAGTTCTTACCAATTTTCTTTCTTTTGAGTCCCTACCTTGGGAAATAAAGGCTGATGCTTCCATATATATTTCTAACTTCATCCTTCTTGGTGTCAACAAAAATGATCATTTAATGGAACCAAATGTCAGAATTTTAGTTATTATAAGAGAAGTTACAAGTTATTATATGAGAACAACAAAATACTATAAGGTGACACTAAAGAACAACACAGAAATCCCATACCCCTCTGATTCCACAATTCAGCAGTTCTCTGGAGTCAACTACTGATAAAACATTTGTACAAGTAGTTAAGTCTACAATAGTTGAGTCTCTATCAGATATGTACAGGTGTTTTCAGACCCTTATTAAAATATTTATAACTTAAAAACTACTGATATAGGGCCGGAGAGATAGCATGGAGGTAAGGCGTTTGCCTTTCATGCAGGAGGTCATCGGTTCAAATCCCGGCGCCCCATATGGTCCCCCGTGCCTGCCAGGAGCAATTTCTGAGCCTGGAGCCAGGAATAACCCCTGAGCACTGCCGGGTGTGACCCAAAAACCAAAAAAAAAAAAAAAAAAAAAAAAAAAAAAAAAACTACTGATATAGTATACAAGGCATGTATTGAGTGAGGTAGAATCAGATCAATCCCATTAATCCCACAACATAGTATTTATATTTCATTAGGTGTTATAAGATGACAGAGATGGGGGCTGGAGTAGTGGCACAAGCTGTAGGGTGTTTGCCTTGCATGTGCTAACCTAGGACGGACCATGGTTTGAACCCCCGGCATTTCATATGGTCCCCCAAGCCAGGAGCAATTTCTGAGTGCATAGTCAGGAGTAATCCCTGAGCGTCACCGGGTGTGGCCCAAAAAGCACACACACGCACACACACACACACACACACACACACACACACACACACAAAAGATGATAGAGATGAATTAAAGTATATGAAGAGATCTACACAGGCTACATGTAACTACTGTATTACTTTATAAGAGACTTCCTGGGGCTGAAGAAATAGTGCAGTGGGTAGGACATTTGCCTTACATGTGGCCCACCTAGGTTTGATCCCCAGCACCTCATATAATTAGTTCCCTAATCCTCACTAGAAGTGATCCTTAAGTGCAAAGCTAGGAGTAACCCCTAAGCATCATTAACTGTAGACCCAAAACAAAAACAAAAATGATACACCTAAGAGAATTGAGTATTCCAGTTTTAGGTAACCTTGGAGCTCCTGGGGAGCAATCCTTGTTGGATCATCATGGACCAGGCCTTCTATTTCACATAATAATCCTTTCCTCTTCCTGGAATTAATGGTGATTTCAATTTTTCCCTCATCTTCATGCAGCCATCCCTAATTTATTTCATATGTTCCAACACCACTACTTTTTAAACCCATAATAAAGGATCACATGTATTCAAATGCATTATTAAGCTTATGTTTTCCCTACTGGACACATTTTTCTAGACGCTTTCAATATCCTTGCTCCAAGTAGGTCAACTAATTTCCACACCAAGGTTTTCCTTCCCCTGATGGGAAGGGCTGATGCTTTTTCTTGCTCAGCCTCCTCTGTTTTGCTGGAACATATCCTCCAGTCACTCCCCCTAGGAACACTTCCCAGTGGAAGTCACTTGAATCCTATGCTTCTAAGATGTTTGTTTTCACTCTTAATTAATGTTTGATTATAGTACTCTGGATGACATGTACTTTTTATTAAAATTAGAGAGGATTGAAGCAGGAAAGTTAGTAAAGGGGGTAAGGTGCCTGCCTTGCATATGGCTGACCCAGATTCTATTACTGGAACCACCTGGTCCCCTGAGCACTGACAGGTAAAGCCCTTGTGGTCTCTGAGAGCCAGTGACTTGCCAAGGATCACCCGGAGGGGCCCTAAACTTTCTAAGCACTACTTAATTGGGAGGACTTCTTTAAAACTTTTCCAAAATATACCTCTAGTGGCTTTATATAGCAACATTGTTATTTTAGCACTTATTCTGATAAAAAATACTACTAAGAGTGTATCCTTTTATGCTGCTTTTAAAGTTTTTTTCCTGTGGAATTCCAGAATTTCATTATGTATCTTGTTGTGGTTTGCTCTTTGATATTGAAATGGGCTCTCTTTTTTAGTTAACTGCTTATTTTTCTTTGTCTTCATTTACTCTCTTGAGGGCAGAGAGATAGTGAAGGGGGAGGGTGCTTGCCTTGCATGGGTTGAAATGGGTTCGATCCCTGGTTCCTCATTATTTTCTTTTTTTTTTCTGGACATTCTACCAGTCAAAAAAGTTGGGTTAGGCCAGACAGATAGCACAGCAGTAGGGTGTTTCCCTTGCATGCAGCCGATTCAGGACAAACAGTGGTTCGAATCTTAGCATCCCATATGATCCTCTGAGCCTGCCAGGAGCAATTTCTTAGCACAGAGCCAGGATTAACCCCTGAGCGCTGCCGAGTGTGACCCAAAAAACCAAAAAAACAAAACAAAACAAAACAAAACAAAACAAAAAAAAACCCCAAACCCCAAAAATAGCCTCCTCCCAAAAGTGGGGTTGTCTACCCCACTTTTTATTCTGCCTTTTTTGGGGGGGAGTCACATTTAGCAGTGCTCAAGGGTTACGCCTGGCTCTGCGCTCAGAAATTACTCCTGGCAGGCTCAGGGACCATATGAAATCCTGGGTATCGAACCCCAGGTCGGCCGCGTGCAAGGCAAACAGTTGTGCTGTTGCTCCAGCCCCCTTTCTGCCTTTTTGGAAGCACATTCTCTTTCCCAGTATTCTTAGTATGCATGCAAAATTTCTGCTGTTGCAGGTTTAAGGACTCACAACTATTTTTCATCTCTGATTATTTTTATAACATCTTATTTTTGCTTCATGAATCATATACCTTATCTCTTTATTTTTGGTGTTGTTTTTTTCCCCCTATTCCGGCATCATATCTCCAGCTGCTGGGGTTGGTGAGACAGAAGGGGAAACTTGGCATCTCATCACAAGTCTAGAAGAAGTTATGTGTCCTGAAATATTTCTGCACCAAATGACCAAATCTAGAGACCTAAATTGTAGGGCACATTGAATACTCTGTGTGTGTGTGTGTGTGTGTGTGTGTGTGTGTGTGTGTGTGTGTGTGTGTGTGTGGTGTTTCTGACTGAAGATACTTGGCACTTGGTTTAATCTCATCACTGAGTTATAAACTCAGAACTCAGAGCAAAAGGTTCTAGAACATGCCAAAAGCTTACCAGACATGGGCACACTGTAGCAATCTAGAGCATTGGGACTCAGGCAACACTTCTATGTTGTAGCATATTCAACAGCAAAAATGACCCAGAAAAAAAACCAGAAAGTGGGAAAATGTGTGGCCCTAAGAAGACTGCAAAGATGCTAATGTACAGGACAAAAGCTATAAGAAGAGTATGAAGCATCTGTTTAGCTTGGAAAGGGTTTGCCTCTGGGTGATTCGCACTGTGGTACTCAGCATCTGTCCACAAGAGACAGAAAGCACAAAAATATTGATTTGGGGATTACAAATAAATTTTAGCAAGTTGAATTAATAATGTGGATTTAGTCTATCATCTCTCAACTGATCCATCTATCCATGCAAACCATTCATTTTTTACCATAATTTCACTGTTTTTTTTTTTTTTTTTCAGAAATAAATGCCTGAATCCAACCATACACATTTCATTTATTGCAATTTTCTTAGGGGAAGACTAGAAATCCTTCTGAAATAACTTAGAAGTTCAAAGCCATAAATTAAAAATAAGAAATTTGTTGACCAAAATATATATCTTCTGTATGATGAGTGACAAGTTAGGTCATCAAAAGACAAATGACACAAGGAGAATATTTGCAAATTCATATTCCAGAGAGAAAAAGGACTTCCTCAAATTTAATGTGAAAATTGCATAGTCACCAAAATGATAAAATGGAGAAGAGAAGGAAGAGAGTTACAGAAAAGGAAATTCCAATGGCCATTAAACACACAGAGAAGAAATGCCAAATGGCACAATA